>NC_056741.1:1117781677-1117819177 GCF_019279795.1 Protopterus annectens
CATCCCCTACAGGTTTAGGATCAGGATATGCACACTCCTAATAATCTGTTTGATCCCTAATACATTTTTTGGATTTAAATTTAATTTCAGCCACAATTTTGTCATTTTTCCCAAAACATATTATTTGTTTGTTTTGTTTTTGTCTTTCAGCTTTTCCCTGTTAGGGGACACCACAGCGGAACTCCGGTCCGCTAATGATTGGCAGTTGATTTTTATGCACCGGCTTGCCAGGCCTGACGCACAACCTTCAACGAAGGTACGCCCATTCACGAATGTTTCCACACAGAAGACTCTTTAGTTGAGAATCGAACTGGACAGCGTCTTACTGTGAGGCGACAACGCTACCGCAGCACCACCACCGCAGTGACCCAAAACATATTGTTATATTCAAAATTATATTCAAATAGCAGATCTTTAGTGATGCGGAGATCTAGTTTAGTAGTTTCTTGCATCAGTCCATGTATGCTGATTATATTTCATAAGCAACTCCATATTACGTTGATCTAGGTGTTAGCAAACCAGTATAGAAGGACTTCTAGGGTATGATGCTGGTTTTTATCAAGGGTCAAGTTGATTTTTGTTCTCCTGTTCCCCTCTGTCTCCTGGGCGGATTTCTGTCCAATAACTGGACAAATTGTCTAATGTTATATGGTTGAACCCATATATACAGTTCAGTCAGTCAAACTGTTACGACTGAGATCATATTACAATAAGGATTAGAAAATTTTCCATTTTCCCCACTGTTGAGCGATCTCTGAGTTGGTATATGTAATTAGTAGGGAGTGTGAGGGGTGCTTGTCTCCTTGCAAAAGCAGTTTTTGTGGTGTATGCAGATGTCTTTGTTTTGAGTTTGTTTCGACGGAATGAATCATCATTGATATGGTTTCAACCATATGACATATCCCTTCTGGGCAAATAGGGAAGGTCCAGTGGCTTTGACTTAAGTCCTTCCCTGGGCCTTGTTAGTCATTTAAAGTATTATTACTGGATGAACAACATTCATATGTTACTACCTGCTATACCTTTAATTGTATGTCTAAACCACTATGCTTATATAAATATCTTATGCAATCATATGTTATCTGCTATATCTTTATAACTGAATGTGTAAACCACTATGCTCATGTAAATATCATGTGTATAGTATGTGTATTGCTGTCGTGGAGCTTTTCTCCCCAGGCCTCCGCTGAAAACTGACAGCTCTGTGCAGTCAGACCTCCCCAGTAAACAAATGTAAAATAAATAAATTTATAGTCAACTGTCACCATAAACCGTTATGGATCCTTCTGTACCGTCTCCTTTGGTCCTAACACTCTTGACACCACCTACTTTGTATTGCGAATAGCTCAGCACTGAGGGGTCACTGTCAAGGAGACTCTGGCAATACTGTCTCCGACCCCAATGAGACATTTACACATGACTCCTTGGCATTTGACTTATTGATGCTGAAATTAATTTTGAGGGCAGCTTTGACCTCAAGGTCATTATCCTTTGTCCCCCTCCCAAAAAAAAAAAAAAAAAACATTAACACCTTTGTATGGTACAGTACTGATTTTATTAACTCCACCTGGTGTGAAGTCAGTATCCGAATACCCCAGGGTATTGACCAAATGCATGGCAATAGTGGTATCACACATGAGACTTTGGTGGATCATAGTCTTCTTTGCCTGGATGATTGGCTCCTGGACTATGACCAAAGAGGAGTTTGAGAAAATAAGGAATTATTGCAGTTGTGCCTGTCTGTGGTAATGTTAGGGAATACTGTAAAGTTGCATTTGTAGCCATCGTAGAACCTGGTCTTTATGGTTGGTCATCTGGATAAAGGAAAAGCTTTTGAGGCTACTCTAGGGTAAGAAATGTTATCTATAGTCAACATTTCCATACTTGTTAATTCATACATCCCTCCCCCCACTTAATGTAGGTCTCAGGGTAGTAGGACTGATGACAACTACCATCAGTATTGTACCCCATACAAGGTATTACATGAATGTATTTTACTGGGCCTTCAGCATGCATTGGATGCAGCTGGAAGGTGATATGGACAAAACTGTTTGCTTATCCAAAGTATGCTGGACTCGTTGACAATGGTGGCTACACATCCAGAACCTAATGTTCTTTTGTTCTCCCTTTTTCCAGTAGCCACAGTAACTATGTATGTGTCTGCCATGGAGTGGGGGTCACTGTACAGGGCAAGACAGTTCAAGGATCCAGCAAGAGGCCAATCTGCACATCAGGGATCAAGGAGCCTTCCTTGCATCGTGAGCTTTCCGTGATCACAGTCCCCAAAGTGGCATAAAGAGTCTCTCAGACTCTCAGTGGTGTGGTATATTAACAAACAAGGTTGGTAACATGTCTGTACTCCCTTTTAGAGAACTAGGAGAGTGTTGGAATGAACAAAGTTTTCGCATTGCTTTCTTGACAATGCACATCCCTGGTTGGGTCAGTTTAGCAGACAAGCTGAGCAGATATATTCTGTTACCTCATTATTGCCTCGACTCAACCCCCTGCCCAGGCTTCATCTTTAGATACCTTTGTTCATATAACAGAAACATTTTGAGTGGTCCATCATCCCAAGTGTGGCACAAATAATTTTCCATCATTGGGACATTTCTTTACTGCAGTCTGTTTGCATCCCAGTCCAATACAGAATTCAGAGATTTATTTGTCTTTATCCCTCCACAGGGCCAACCCCAAGGGACGTACTAGATTTATCAATGACCATCAGGACATCTGTATGCCTTTCCATCACTTCCATGATCACCAGTTTGCTAGCAAGACTGCAGGGAAACTGTGATCCTCATAACCCCGTTCTGGCCTTGACAATTCTGGATGCTTACAATAGGATTCATTGTTGCCATCCACATTGTTGGGATATTCTACCATGCATATAACCCTTGGTCTGCCAGTCTTTCAAAGCTCTTCCCTCAAGGCTTCAGATGACGACCTCCTGACACAAGGAAGTCAGTAATATAGACAGTGTGTCAGCCGACACTATCTTCAGCTCTTTCTTGTTGTGCATTTGTGTTCATATATCTGCAGAGAGTATAGTCCATTCATATGCTGAAATACATGGTCATGAGGGAAAAGTATTCCATAGGGTGTATTCCGTTTTTTTGCTAGATATAGAAGATTCTAGCTAATGTCTGATACAGGATTTGCCTCTGAAGATTTTACAGTAAAGGATAGTAATTTTTTAAAAGCAGCAAACAACCACCACAGTCCACCAAGCGCCAATAAATCCAATCCAAAGAGTGCGTAAAGGTTACTTTAATCAACAATACTCCACAAACAACAGACATTGTGGAGTATTGTTGATTAAAGTAACCTTTACGCACTCTTCGGATTGGATTTATTTACGCTTGGTGGACTGTGGTGGTTGTTTGCTGCTTTCGTTGTTCTTTGGGCGCCACTTGCTTTTTTTTACATTTAATAGTAATTTTTTAGTCTACTTAGATACTGCCCAAGAATTATAAGTGTAAATTTTGCCTCAGACCAGAGTACAGTGTGAAATCTTGTCCCAGTTATGGATTTGGTTACCCTGTGTGAATCGGCTGTTGTCCAAGTTCCTTCTAGGAGTTCACTGCCAAAAAGGGGGCACTAGCCTGTTTTAGCGCTGGTATGTCCGCATCCAAGTCCTTCGGGTGCCTGCTTTCAAAAAAGAAACCACCTGAAGAGAGTGCATGGAAACTGTGGATGCTACCGACTCAGGGTTTTCATGGTTTTGTGATCCTTTACTAGGTGAGAAGCACCTGACTACGGAATTTGTTGTGATTGAAGTGTCTTGTGTGACCACTGTCCAAATGCCATGCCTACTGTTTCAGACATGTCCTTCTGGAGCAACATCCCAAATATACTTTTGAAAGTTGAAGACCATTTGGCAGATAAGGCCTGCATCTTGATTGCTGGGGGGTCTTGAGAAACATACCCAAATGAGGAGCTTTTACTGACTGTATTGAAGTTTTAGTCCTACTTCCGAACCAAGGTTCTAGAGGTGGCCGTTTTTGAGCATACCAAGGCACAAGGCAGTGAAACTTATGCAGATGTAGGCCAGTTTGCCTCAAACTAAATCAGATAGTGTCTCAACAACCCCCCCCCCCAAGGCTTTATCTTCAGATATCAGGGTTTCTGACAAATGACCAGTGTTGTTTTATATGAAATCTGAATTTCAAGAGTCCATTCTTAAAAAAAAAAAAAAAAAGAAAAAGAAAAGATTCCCAAGGTAATTACAGACTCTTCAGATTCCAAGGGTGATGAACTAGCCTATGTAGGGATTTTCCTGTGGTCTAGAGTCAGAGACTGAATACACTTTGTTCTCTGCCTTCCCACCAGAGGACTTCTTCTTTGGTGGGACTAAGCAGCATGAGGGAGACCTTAGTATTTATTGACATTTGTTAACTGGGATAGTCTATCTGAGCAAAAGCCCTTTTTCAGTGGAGGCCCTGGGAGAAAAGCTCCACAGTACAAGTAAGCAAGAAAAAGTTACAAAAATTGAAGTTAAATGTAATATACAATAAGACAATTAAGCAAATGAAGATCAGCAACACAGTGATGTGATATATAAATGGAGTGCAAGGTCCTAACCCCCCCATTTGTAGATTAGCTGTGATCGCTTGGGATCTGGTGATTCAGAGTCCACTTTTTAATTTTTTTACCTAGAAGAGAGACCTGATCCTATTAGACCCATTTCCGTCTCAGCCAGGGTAAAACACAATAGATACTTGACATCGTATACAGAAAATGATGAAATAAAATGTATACATGTATTACAAAGTGGATATCCTAGTTGGCGTGAGAGTATAAAGACAATAGATAAATTACATTACATACAGAGTGATTGAAAAACACAGTATATACGTGCATTAAATATTGAGTGCCATCAGAGTTGGCATGCTTAAAGAATCTGTCAAAAATAGAGCAAGGTATGTATACAGAATGAAAAAAAGATGTTAAATTTATATGGCCAGAGAGAGAGAGCAGTTGCAGTTTCGTAGAGTCTTTAAATGTGCCTTCATTTGTGAACTGAAAATGGATGAGCAATGGTCTTTAAGAAACGAAGGGAGAGATTACCATAGTTTGGGACCAAGAACTGAGCAAGCATGGTTTGTGCAACGAAGCTTAGTTTGGGTGGTTTGGAGGAGAGGACATGAGTGGTTAAGATGTCTAAGGTTGTATACTGTTGCGTCTCTGAATAGTCTAGAAGCCAGCGAAGGAAAGGTGTAATTATTTATAAGTTTAAATAGTCAGGAGGCAAGTAGAAGGTCAGCATGTCTCACAGGTAGCCAGTTAGCTTTTTCAGTGGTTTTGCAGTTGTGGCCATTTCTGTGGGAGAGAGTGATCTGCAAATGGTATTTAAAATGGACTGAAAGGTAGTTATATTTCTGTTAGAAGCTGCAGCAGTTGGCGGGAGACAGTATTCTAGCTGAGTCAGTAATATACCTTTATCTATAGCATTTCTTCATGGTCTGGATAGAAAAGAGGATTTTCTATTATCCCATAATAGGAGAGAGTCGATTTTGTGTATGTAGTCCGGGTGGAGCTGGAAGTTTAGGAAGGGGTTCAATCACACAAAACTCTATGTATTTGAATGAAGTGATATTTTCAATAGTACTGTTAAGATGACCGAGGGTTTTAGAGACCTGGAAATAGAAATGAGCTTTTGCCTAATGCCAAAAAGTATTGTTTTTGGTTTAGAAGAGTTTAGTAGTGATTGTTTATCACGCTGTAGTGGTGCTGCGGTAGAGTTGTCGCCTCACAGCAAGACGTTGTCCCGTTCGATTCTCAGCTAGAGCGTCTTCTGTGTGGAGGCATGCGTGAATGGGCGTGCCTTCGTTGAAGGTCGTGCATCAGAGCTGGTAACTCGGCACGTAAAAATCCACTACCAAACATTAGCGGACTGGAGTTCCGCTGTGGCGACCCCTAACCGGGATAAGCCGAAAGACACACACACACACACACACACACACACACACACACACACACACACAGTAGTGATAATCATTGACCCATTGAATAAGGGCTTAAACATCACCCTGAAGTTCAAGTTCAAGAGAAGAGACAGAATGGTTGGAGTAGAATCGAATCCTGTCTTCCGCAAAAAGCAGGGGAGAAAGATGAGGGTAGTTAAAGGGGAGTTTGTTAATGTAGACAGAAAGGAGGACCAGTGCCAGGATAGGTCCTAAAGGGACACCTTTCTGCAGAGGAATTGATGAATTGAAATTAGCTGCGAAGTGACAGAGAGGTGTTTTTTAAACCAGTGCAGTGCATCATCACCAGTGCCTGTTTCATTGACATGGTCTAGAAGAATTAAGTGATCAACAAGATCCAAGATTCATGTGAGGTCAGTAAAAATTGCTGCAGTAGTTAGGCCTTTGTCCATTCCAAGAAGCACGTTATTACAGAGTATCCTGATAGCTGTGGGTGTACTGTGACCAGTTCAAAAGCCCTGCTGCTTTTGAGAGAAAGTGTTATTGGTTGAGGTATTGAGTGAGTTGCAAGTAAAGTAAAAAATTTCAGACTCTCTTCTAGGGTAGGGAGAATAGAACTGGGCCAAAATTCTGACAGATTAGAGGGATTGGGTTTTTTAGGGAGAGGTTTTATAGTGGGCATACTTCCAAATATCAGGCATAATATTAAGACTTAATATACCGGTTGTAGATGGGGATATGATGTCTTAACAGTGATAGATAAACCATGGATGAAGGTTGTCAGCACCAGAGGGGGCTCTCAGGTTTAATTTCTTCAAGCAGAAGGTAGATGCCATTGTATGCGATACCTCTGAAGTAGAATGAAGGGATGTCTGGAGAGAAAGTGGGAGTGTCAGATGCAGTTTGCAATTGGCTTGAGAAAGGGCTAGGAATGTTAGTGAAATGAGAAAAGAAATCAGAAGCAGAAAGTTGAGAGGATGTGGAATTTGTGGAGGGAAGACTCTTACATCCTGTACGACGATTGACCTCTTTACAAAAGTGCTGGGGTGATTTTGTTAGTGAGGTTTTGTGTGATTTAATCTAGTGAATTTTATGAAGATGTATAGCTGGCTTGACAAGGTTGTGTAGCTGGCTTGACAAGGTTGTGTAGCTGGCTGTTTATAGTAGTAGGAAGCGCTTTCCAAGAATGCCATGCCTGGTCTCTGAACTGTAGATGAGCTTTAAGATCATCGGTTAAGCAGTTGTTAGTTTTAGGTTTGTATAGTCTTTGGATTACTGGGAAACATGAGTTTTGCAAGTCATTCAGTATAGAGGTGAGTAGTTCAGCAGTGGTGTCAGGGTCAGATGAGCTCAAAACTGGTGACCAGTCAGTTAAGGAGAGGATGGATTTAAGTTTGTTAATGTTATTCTATGACTTATTACAGAAAGATATGAGCTTTGGGGATACATTTACATATGGATGATGGCTATGAAAACTAATAGGGCAGTGGCCAATGAAAGATCATGGATGGTGGTGATTGAGATAAGAGGTAGCTTGATCTGATGCTATCCATGTCATTATCCGTCACAGATGGGTCTTGGATCCGAGCCGACACTTTCTCAGATCCAGAGCTCAAGCTCCTTCCCTGCCATAATCCCTTGCTACCTTCTAACCCTCATTTCATTTGCTACTGAAAAGCTTTGGTCGTAATCCCAGAGCACAGGCACAGCTATTCAGATAAGTGCTTTCTTTTTTGTGTTTTTTGATCTATTGTTTATTTTTAACCTATTCTTTCATAGTTCAGATTAATTACCTCCTTTCCATGCTCTACTGTTGTTTATTCAGGATTCCCTTCCCCTTGCAGTGTTCCCAACTTCTTTGCTGTGCCTCTATTGCTTAGGGTTGGCACACCTGGAGGTTGAATGTGACATTTGTGCCGCATTCAACCCCAGGGCCCTCACAGAGCACCCCCAATAAACACCTTTTAAATGGCTTGGCTCAGGGTGGTCCTCTGCCCTCGGGCTATCCTTCCAAAATCTCTCAGGAACCTAAAAATAGGCCGCCTCCTCTTCCCTGGGGGGGGGGGGTCCTCCTCTTCCTCTCACACTAAGAAGCTGAGGCTCTCTGATCCCAAGTCCCAGGATCCGAGATCTGCTGTTCAGAGAGCCTCTGATCAAACTTGCTGATCCAAGGCCTTCACAGAGTGAATGCCTTTGGATCCAAGTAGGCACAAGCCATCCTCAGATCCAGCCAGTTTGCCCAATCTGACTGGCACCATGTCCAAGCCCTCAGATCCAACTAGGCTGTTGGATTCCATTATTATTGAAAGTTCCCCCTCTGTCCTCCAAGAAGTCAGATCCTTCCCGGGACCATAGTGCTATGGAATCCAGGGCCGGATCCCCTGAAAGATCAGGTCACTCTTCAGTCTCATCCAGATCCTGCAGAAGTTTCCTTCCCTCTGATATGGATAGGATTGTGAGGAGCTTCCTCAAGGCTAAAATTGAGTTGGGCTTGCTGCCGTCCCCTGCCCAGGTGGCTAGGGGTCCCAATCCTTCTACAGGATTCCACTCTCCTCGTCTAGTCCAACAGGCTTTGGAATGTCAGGACCAGGGGATTTCTAGTGAGAGGCCAACTGTGTAGAGTATCCCCCCCCCTTCTTGACCACATCAGAGTCCCTGGCTGTTTCTGTTCCACTACCCTTGGACCAGGCAGCACCTAGTCTCAGAGAGGTTGGTGCAAGTTCCCTAGGGGTGGGTTTGGGTATGGATTTATTGGACCATTCCCTTCCCCTAGGTGCTTCACTGTTGGACAACTCGGGACTGGTATTGTCAGGGGTCTTTGGTGCTGCATCAGGGTCTCTTCTTCCTTTCCGGGTGACCCCTGTCGCTGAGGAATGGGGATGAATATCATCCAGCCTGTCTGCCTTCTGGGCGATTAGAGAGGATCTTTTCCAGTTTGGCAGTTACTTCTCCTTCTCTAGGTCCTCCCCAGCCTCTCTCTGGTTTGGGTGTTGAGGCCTCATCATCCTTCCAGGGTCAGCTCTCCCGCTAGTGCTTTCAGGCAGACATTGCCCCACTTGGGGTAACCATCTCTTAGAAGTCTTTCCCTGAGCCCACCATGGACGAACTCCCTCGGAAGAGAACATGTAAGGAGGAGGCACCTGGCATCCCTCAGAAAATCCTTAACTGAGGGCATGGATTTTGAGGGGGGGGGGCAGATCCCCCAAACTTCCACTTGAGGAGATGCCCTTCAGGGACATCCTTGAGCCTCTTAAGCAAAGAGGTGGTTGGTCTTCCCCAACCCTGTCTTTGGAGGAATCCATCTTCCTGAAGGCCTTTGGAACAGGCCCGTCTTCTACCTGGGTTTTCCCCCTTGCTGATGAGCTTGTAGACCTTATCACCAGCAGAGCTTAGACGGAGCTGGACATGGTGGAACCTGTGCCCAAAAAAGCTGACCGATTCCTCAGTCCTCCCAAGGATAGAACTTTTTGGAGTAAGGGTGTTCCAGTCGATGCCATCATGGTGGCCGCTGCCACTAAGAAGGAGCTACCTGAGCAAAGCTCCTCAGTCCATCCCCCGGACAGTGAGTTGCAGGCTATTGACCATTTCAGAAAGTGTGCTTTTGCCTTTGCTATCTTTGGACTGAGAGCAACTAATTACTTGGCCCATTTTACCGGGCTTGAGAGGGACTTAGTTTCAGAACTTAACACTTTCCTGTCAGAATTGTTGCCTCCGGAGAGTCTCAAACTGATTTCTCCAAGGCTGTCTACTCTAACCTCTTTGGCTAATGCTTCAATGGGGTTGATCTCCAGTACTGTGGAGGCCACCGCTCGAGTGGCAGCCACCAGCATTGCTATTAGACGGCATGCCTAGCTTCACTTTTGCAGAACCCTTTAAGGCATCTTTTACTAATTCTCCCCTTTGATGGATCCACCTTGTTTGAACTGTCTTAAGGATACCTTAACCCACAGCGAGCAGGAAGGCAAGACTCTTTCTGCAGTGGGGAGCAAATTTTCTACTCCCCAGTGGTCTGCTTCAAAGACCCATAGAGGAAGTAAGAAACTTTGGATGTTCATGTTTCACTGTTGCAGTCATCACATTTGGGTTATCTGCCTGCAGGTAGCCCTCAGTCAGCCCGAATACCACAGACTTAGTATTTCTGCGTCAGTTGCTGTCACTTCAGTACTGACGTCAGGTCATCAGGGGTATAAAAACAGGCAGCAGACGCCATTACATCAGTCTTTCTTGCAGAGGAGCCTGAAGCAGAAGCAGTTCTCACGAGCCACTACCTGAGTTTTTGTTTCCGATTTAAATCATCCTGAAGTCTTCCAAAGCTAAGTACCCCGTTGAGGACCCTTTTTTCTTGCTCTAACCGATGTCAGAAAAAGTTAACAATTGTCTCGCCTGTGGAAAGCAAATACCACACCAAGATTTCCATTCTTACTGCGTCACCCTGTTTAGGCCCAGACCACGACGTACCTCGCTGTCAGTTTTGTGTCTTGTTCAGCCCCCAAATTATTAGTCGTTGGTCCCTTATTGTCTCTAAATACTTTCACTCTGTATCTCCGTATGCCAAAATGGCTTGGGTAAGCCATCCGACTACCGATCTTCTGAAAATATGCAAGGATAAAGACAGACCACACAGGTCCAAAACTGCCGACAACGCTTCCGTTAAGCTAGTCGACAGTTCGCCGGTACTCTGTGAGGTGCTTTCGCAGCCCCTGATGCCCACTTCTATGGATTCGCAGGCCGCCACCGAGACCCATTCGGAGTCCGGTATGCTGCGACACTCTTCTTTGACTACGAAACATGCGGATGTCTCTACCTTGGATGGGTCCGGAGCCGCTGTGCAGGTACTGGCTACCGAGGAAGTTCTTAGCATTACCAATATTCAACACAAACTGACTACTACTTTCTCATCTTCACTTCTGTCTAAAACTACTGAGTTTCTAAGGCCAAGAGTATGAGCTACACCTAAAAAAACTTAACACCAAGCTCCACCTGCTTCCTTGCCACCAAATCAAATGCTTAAAATGGCAGAAGACCTGATTATGCTGATTAGGGGATTTTTCTTTTGGTGAAAGCCTTCATACTTTAAGAGAGCATTTCCACTGGGAATGCCAGAATTATCCTCAGTCCAAAAAGACTCAGAGAATTTTTAGATTTACCTCGGCATAGACCTTTACCAATTCCTCCTGTTCTGGATGTTGTGGATGATGTCTTTATGGAATCCAGTCTAACTCCTGATACTTTACCCCCTGCTCCAAGGAAACCAGACAGGGTACTACAGAGTCCCCGACTCTCTCAAATTTCTTTTCAGAAATCCTACTGCTGACCCCAGAGGTCATTTCCCAGGGGCCTAAAGGTGTAAAAGCAACTACAGCTAAGAATCCCACCCCTTTGGACAGGGATTCCCGAGCTTTAGGCAGATGGGGTAAAAACGTATACACCTCTGCAACTCTCGCCATTAGGGCATTGAATTGGCAGTTTCACATGCTAAAATACCAGCAGCATATTATCGAACTTAAGCAAAAATTATCTACCTTTACAGACTGTGCAGAAAATAAAGAATTACAAGAGCTTATAAATTCTGCAAGCCAAGTCAGCAAGCATACCTTGCAATGTGACTTTGACACCCTAGAAGCTTCTTGCAGGGCAGCAGTCACTGGTTCTGCACTGAGAAGGCATGCTTGGCTTAAGGAGCAGACCTTGCCAGACCATGTCAAATCAAAATTACTAGAAGCTCCTTAGAACAAGGGCAATCTATTTGGCACCAAAGCAGAAGAGGTTCTAAAAAAAGATGGAAGAAAAAGCTAAGTTTATGCAGACAGTTAAAGAATTTCTGCAAGTGCAGCCTCCAAGATTCAGTAGGCATTGCTCCTTGAAACATTGGGCCTTTCCAGCCCCCTCAAGGCCATCTCAAACTAGACCCACGGGAAACAGACCCTCCAGATTACAGTCTCAGGGTATGCAGCGATCTAAACAATGGAGTGCCTCCACTTCTAAAACAGGGAGTGCTAAGCCACCCCCTTATGGAAAGAATTCACAATGACTTATCAACTCCAGTCCTCACCTCTGCCCAATTGCTCATGCCCCTAGGAGGAAAACTTGCCCATCATGCAAAAAACTGGACCTCCATCATCAAAGTCCGATGGGTCCTCAACATTGTATCCCAGGGGTACAGATTTTACTTCCACTCACTGCCAACCCCAAAAGGGTTCTTGGACCTTTATCCAAATCAGTGGGCTGAGGCACAAACCAAATTCAATCCCTACTCTCCATAAGGACAATTCTGCCTGTTCCTGCAGAACAAATAGTTCAAAGGTTTTATTCCAGACTTTTTCTGGTACCCAGAAAAGGGGGCAGTTTGCGCCCAATCCTAGATCGTTCCATTCTAAGCACCTTCCTGGTGGTACCAAAATTCAAAATGCTAACCCTTCAGCAGCTTCTTCCTATGCTGTCCAAAGATGCCTGGTTAGCTGCCCTAGACCTAAAAGAAGCCTATCTGCACATCCCTATAAAGGACTCCTGCAGAAAATACCTACACTTCAGGGTAGGATCTATGCATTATCAGTTGTCTCCATTTCCCTTTGGCTTATCCACTGCTCCCAGAGTCTTCACAAAATGCCTGGCTCCAGCCATTGCCTATTGCAGACGGAGAAAGATTCAAATTTACCCGTAACTGGACGATTGCCTGATTCAGGCAGACAGGAAAAGCTGTTGCAGCACCTGACATTTGTAAAGAACCTTCTAATCTCCCTGGGGTACACTATCAACGGAAAGAAATCAAAACTACTCCTTAGTCAAAAGATTGTATTCCTGGGAGCAAGCTTAGATGCAGCATCCCAGATGGCGTTCCTTACTCCAGAAAAACAAGCCTATCTGACAGGCTACTTCACCAAATGGCCACCAGAACCCAGCTATCCGCAAGGAAAATCCTGCAGGCCCTAGGGTTCATGGCCTCTTGCATTCTCCTGATTCCATATGCCGGACTGCATATGAGGAAATGTCAGTGGTACTTGAAAAGTCTTTGGTGCCAACATTCTCAGGATCGGGAAACAGTCCTACCTTGTCTAAGAACAGAGTTTCTTTGGTAGGCAGCAGCATGCAGCCACAACAGGGGACTTCCCTTGACTCAACTCCACACCACCCAGACCCTAACCACAGACGCATCAGACTATTCCTGGGGGGCACATCTTGACAACAGGTACATTCAGGGCCACTGGAGCCCAAGTCAAATTCATCTGCACATCAACCAAAAAGAGATGCTAGCTGTTCAGCAGGCTCTGACTGCTTTCAAATCCCTACTCTTACCAGGACCCCTGCTAATAAAGACAGACAACACCACAGTTATGTGGTACATCATCAAGCAGGGGGGAACCCACTCCGCAGGCTAGCCATATTCCTGTGGAACACAGCCTTGGACATGCAGATTAATCTGCAAGCTCAATTCCTGCCAGGCAAACAAAACTCTCTGGCAGACTTAATAAGATATCTACTAGACCCACACAAGTTGCAATTGGACCCCAGCACCTTCAGCCTTCTAACTCTGAAATGGGGGACCCCAGAGGTGGACCTTTTTGCCTCCCCCTACAATTACCAGCTCAGCTAATTCTGCACCAGGACACCTCACAGCAGGGCCTGGAAAGTGGATGCCCTATCCTTCCAGTGGGTAAACTTCTCAATTTATGCATTTCCCACTCTGCCTCTTCCCACAGGAATATTACTCAAGATAAGACAGGACAAACCAAGGGCAGTCCTGATAGCCCTGGACTGGCCATGCCAGCACTTGTACCCACTACTGTGCAGCCGGTCACCGGTGTCACCCTGGCACCTACCCCAGATCCCAACCCTCCTCACCCAGCAGGAGGGACAGATCCTGCATCCGCAACTGCAAACCCTGAATCTTGCAGCCTGGCTTATTCCTTGAATTTTCCCCCAGTGACCAGCCTAAGCAAGTAGGTGCTGGACCTCATTCTTGAAGCCAGTAGACCCAGTACAAGGAAATCCTATGCTAAGTGGAAAAGGTATTGTTCCTGGATTTAATCTAAAGGAGAGGACACAGCACTGCCCTACTTACCTCTAATCCTGGATTACCTAGCAGATCTACTCCACAGAGCCCTATCCTTCTCCTCCATTAAGATCCATGCCTCTGCCATCTCGGCTCATTACAACACTAGGCCACCTCTCTTCTCTCACCCTCTCATCAAGCAATTCCTAAGAGGGCAAACAATCTAAGACCACCAAGGAGAGTACCCACCCCTGCTTGTGACCTTAACTTTGTAGTGGAAAAGCCCACACTACCCCCCTTTGAGCCTGCAGTGTCAGCAGAGTTAAAATTCTTCTCTTGGAAAACAGCCTTGCTTCTGGCCATCACTTCAGCTAGAAGAGTGTCTGAGCTACAAGCAGTTATGGCTGTGGAACCCTTCGTTATTTTTCATGCTGACAGGGTCTCCCTCAGGACTAACCCTTCCTTTATGCCAAAAGTGGTGTCCAGTGTGGCTCTCAAACAATCTGTCCATTTGCCAACCTTCTTCCCTAATCCTCGAAATCAAGGGGAAAGGATCCTGCACTCCGTGGATGTGCACGGGCAGCTCAGATTCTACCTGGATAGAACTAAAGCCTTCAGGAAATCTGACCAGTTACTAGTAAGTTTTGCACCAGGGGCAGAGGGCAAGGCCATTTCAAAACAATTTCCAAATGGATAGCACACTGTATCCATTTCTGCTACCAACACCATGGGAAACCAACCCCTCAGGGGGTCAGAATGCATTCCACTAGGGCAACTTCTACCTCTACAGCATTCCTCAGGAGAGTCCCTACCAGGGACATTCTGGAAGCTGCTACCTGGAGTTCTGGTACACACCTTCACCAAGCATTACCACCTACCTATCTTTTCCAAATTCAGGGCGGGTTTTGCAACAGCAGTCCTGCAGGGCATACTAGGCTGCCCCAACTCTTTTTGACTGCCTCCACCCTTTCTTCAGCTTTGGGAATCAACCCGTGTGTGATGACTGCAACAGTGAAACACGAAGAACATAGTACAGTTGTGTACACTTACCATAAATGTAGATGTTGGAGTGTATTCACTGTTGCAGTCCTGGTTTCCCACCCTCTAGCCCCTTTGTCTCTCTCTCTCTCCTCTCTGTCTATTACTCACTCCTTACTAGGTTATTGGCATTTACTTTTTACTGGTGGTGTTTTTCCCACCATAACTTTGCTCCCTATTTGGGGGGCTCCTGACATTTGGAGCAAGAAAAACTGATTTAATGGCATTGGCTGACTGTTTTTATACCCCTGACTATCTGACGTCAGTACTGAAGCGACAGCAATCGATGCAGAAATACAAAGTCTCTGGTATTCAGGCTGACTAAGGGCTACCTGCAGGCAGATAACCCAAGTGTGATGACTGCAACAGTGAATACACTCCAAACATCTACATTTATGGTAAGTGTACACAACTGTACTTTCCAGAGGACTCTGTCTTCCTTTCAGGATGCTCCCCAGGAATCATTTTCTGCAAGACAAGGCAGGGGGATTCAGTGGCAGATGCCACCCCAGGGGCAGAGGGCGTCTGCAGAACCAGGGCTCCCCTGAACCTTTCTCAGAGAAGCCCTTTCAGTGTTCATGAAACACTGCCAGACTGTCCTGCCCTGGAGGCAGTCAGGGGTTGACTCTCCCTTCGCCCACTTGCCTGGACAATTCTCATCTCAGATCAGTGGGTGCTAAAATTATTTCCAGGGGTTACTCCATTCCCTTTTCCCAGCCTCCTCCAGTTCACAGATTTCTCCCAGATGTTCCACCCTTCCAAAAGGAGTCGTCTATCTCTAGGTTCAAGAACTTCTAAAAAGAGCCTTCCAAGAGGTCCCAACAAGACAACAAGGGTCCAGCACTTACTCTCACTTTTTGGTGCCAAAGAAGACTGGGGACCTGTGTCTGATTTTGGACCTCTGTCAAGAAGTCCAGGTTCCAGATGGTCACTGTTCAGTCCATTCTGCCTCTCTTGCATAAGGACAATTGGATGTGCTCAGTGGATCTCAAGGACGCGTGATATCATATAAAAATTGATAGATGCTCCAGGCGATACCTACGCTTTCGGTTAGGGACCAGTCATTACCAGTTCAGAGCCGTGCCCTTTGGGCTCACCACAGCCCCTCCCCGGGTGTTTACCAAGTGCATGGCAGTGGTGGCAGCACATCTCTGGCTGCAAGGTTTCCAGGTTTTTCCATACTTGGACGATTAGTTCCTCACAGCTCCCACTAGGCATAGACTATCCATGGCCACCGGTTATGTCCTTGATCTTTTCCAGTCACTAGGCATCACAGTGAATCTTCTCAAATCCAGTCTAGTACAGAGCCAAAATCTGGAGTTTATTGGGCTCCAGCTGGACACTGTGCGAGGAGTCAGTGCTGCAGTCTCTGACAGAGTGCTGCTAATGCAAGATCAGGTCTCTGTCTTGCTGGATCTCACACCAGTCTGCTCACTTGATCCTCCAAACTTTAGGTTCGATGGTGGCTGCAGTCCAGTTGGTGGTTCTTGCCAGCTATCAAAGGATGGTTCTCCAGTGGACCCTGGTGATCCATTCTCTCATCCCATGTCCATGACCAGAAATTGACCCAAGTGTGCAGGAATCATCTTACTTGTTGGCCTCACTCTCAGGATCTTTATCTGGGCAGACCATTTTGTCTTCCTCCGCCCAAGGCCACGGTCAGCACAGATGCCTACCTGTTGAGGTGGGGGTCATTTTCAGGGTAGGACAGTTCAAGGCATGTGGTCCCCATAGAGACCAAATTGCACATAAATGTCATAGAGATGAGCAGTCCTTCTAATGTTGCAAGCCTTTCAGGAATGCTTCCCTTTGGGGACCATAGCAGTTCAGGTGGACAACATAGCTGTTTTTTGATATATCAACAAGCAAGGGGGCACACTGTCTTATCCTGTGTGCAGAGAGGCCATGAGAGTGTGAGAATGGTCGTTGTCATCCAGGAGCTTTCTTCTTGCAACTCGCATTCTCGGGAGTTCCTCCGTGTTAGCTGACAAAGCAGGACTATTTTGAGTCCTCACATGTGGTCCCTGAATCAGTCAGTGGCAAAACAAATCTTCCACTGTTGGGGTCAGCCGTGCTGCAATCTCTTTGCCTCCCCAGTCAACCACAAATGCAGTAATTACTTTGACTTGATCCCCTCAGCAGGGGAGTCACCCAGGGACGGTCTAGTCGAAGACTGGCCTCCGGGTCTTCTCTATGCTTATCCTCCCATTCTCTTTATTCCCAGACTCCTTCAGAAAGCTCTTCACTTGAAGACACCTCTCATCCTCATTTCCCCTTTCTGGCCTTGTCTGACTTTGTTCTCTTTGTTAAGGTCTCATCTCAAGTATTCTCCATGGATACTGGATCCCACTCTGGATCTTAATTCCCATCCTTTGGGACTTCCACTTCCCAGTCTCCAGCCCCTTCATCTAACCGCATGGTTTCTCCATTTCCAGTAATTTTCTCAGTCCAGGGTCCTTTCCCGGTGAAGGACATTATTTTGGCTTCTCAGAAACCATCTATGCAAAAGGTGTGTTCTAGCAAACGGAGAAGGTTTTCCATTTGGGCCAAACAGTGAAATCTGGATCCCTTTTCGGCCCCACTTCTGGAAATTTTGCTTTTCTTGTCTTCTGTTTTTCAGGACGGAGTGGGTTTTTCTACCATTAAACTACAGTCTGCTACCATATCTAATTTCCATATTAATGATGAGCCTACCTTGTCTTCTAAATTGTGTATAACCTTTCTGAAAGGCCCATTTCTTCTTAGGCTTCCTATTAAGTATCTGTCCCCGCCATGGGATTTGATGCAAAAAATTTTGAACCAGCTGTCTTGGAAAACTGCCTTTTTAGTCAGAACTTCAGGTTCTGTGCATTAAATATCCGTTCATGATTTTTCATAAGGACAGGGTGTCTCTTAGAACAAATCCTTTCTTCCTAAAGTAACCTCTGAGGCTAATCTTAATTGATTCAGCTACCTGTTTTCTTTCTTAACTATTCTAATAAGAGATAATATATTTTGCATTATTGGGACCTTCACAGGCAATTATGTTTTATTTGAAAAGGACTGAGGAATTTAAGAAGTCGGACCAGCTCTTTCTAGCCTTCTTTCAGAACAGGAGGGGCCAGGTAGTTTCCAAAGTGATTATTTCCAGGTGGAGTGCTAGTTGTATTTCTTTCATTTATGCTGGTAGGCATTTAGAGTTGCCCAGACCAGTTAAGGCTCATTCTTTAGGTCTGTTGCTATGTCATAAGCCTTCTTGGCTAAGCTTTCCATTGATGAAATTTGTGCTGTGGCGACTTGGTCTAATCCACATACTTTCCTTTTGCATTATAAATTGGATTTGGTGTCCAGGCACAGGGCTTCCTTTGGATGTTCCATGCTCCAGTATATTCTTCTTTGAGGCCACCCAGGATACATAGTAGCTGGGGACTCCGACCCATCTGTGATGAATAATGACATGGATAGCATCAGATAAAGAGTTATGTACTTACCGTAACTTGGCATTTGTGCTATCCAGTGTCATTATTCATCACATTCCCGCCCACCTTCCCCCTTCCTCCTGGCGGTTCTGTGAGGCTGGTTTAATTTATATTGAATACAATGGTTTTGGCCTACTAATGCAGGTATTTCTGCATTTCCACTAATTTAGCCAACTCGATCTGAGGGTTAGAAGGTAGCAAGGGATTATGGGAGGGGAGGAGTTTGAGCTCTGGATCTGTCTGAGAAAGGGCCGGCTTGGATCCACGACGCATCCCTGAATAATGACACTGGATAGCACAGATGCCAAGTTATTGTAAGTACATAACTATTAGTTAATGTGAGATCTAGGCAGGAGTGGTGAGACATATTGAGGTTGGGGTTAGTAAGTTGAGATATGAGATAGATGAGGTTGAACTGTATTAGAAGAGTATTCAGGTCATTGGAAATGGGACTGAGTGGGTTGAAATTAAATTATCCAAGTAGTATGAGATTTTGGTATTTGTAGAGAAAATTATTTATTTTAGTACGTTGTTTAGATTGGAGAGTGAGGAGGGAGATGGTAGCTATGATACAGCGAGATTTAGTTTGGTATTCTTAAGGGATGGAATAGGTACTAGTAGTCAGTTTTCTTGAGCAAGTAATTGGACATTTAAGTGTGACTTGAACAAAAGGAGAGTTGCACTTCCTTATCTTGTGCCTAGTCTGGGGTCAAAACGCAGTTGTAACTAGGCAAACTGATGTAAAGAATGATTGTTAGTCTTAACCCATAATTCTGTGATAGCAGCTAAATCAGACTTTTGTAATGAAATTAAGAAATTAATCTGGGAAGTTTTGTTTCTTATATGTTGTGCATTGATTAGGTTACAGATGAGTGGAAGTGGACGTGGGTTAGCTTCAATATTACCTTGAAGAAGCAGAAGGGGTAAGACAGGTGAAAGTTTGTTGAAACATTGACAGTTGCAGGAGTAGATTACTAAATGATAAATGTGTGTGTGTGCTTACATGTATGTATGTAGAATGAGAGAAGAAATTGAAGTTGGAGTGAGAGGCGTGGAAGGTATTGTAATGGATGGAAAATGGAAAGTATGTATGGAATGAAGAGAATATGGTATAGCAGTATTAAGCGAGTGAAGTAAGAGTGGAAAACACTTGGAGTGAGTGATATGTCGTGTAATGTTTGGAGGAATAGTAACTGGTGGTTAGCAGGAAGAAGAGCAAAAGCAGGTAGTTAGGAAAAAAGGTGGAGTAAATTCTGTGGTAAAGAGTAGAAAAATTGTTTTGTGTGTTAGAAAGGGGACAAAACTAGTTAGGATAAATTAATAGTTGCTTGAGTATGAGAGTGGAAACTGGAATATGTGTTTAAGGGGGTGATAGTGAACTGGTGGGGTGTTTGGGTAATTGAGGACAGGAGGGGTGCAGAGATGGCAAGAAATCACACTCTGTGCGAGTCAGTCTGCACACCCTCCTTGAGTAAGGATATTCACTTGTAAGCTGATGTACAATGCTAGATTTAAATAACAGTGAAGTATTAAAAAAGTAGAAATTACTAACCCGTGTTAATTGAGAAAACCATAATGGAGGTGGGCACAGCTGAGCTTATTTAGTAGTTATAGTTTCAATCAAAACAAAAAGTTTTCCATGCATTTGCCAAGTAGAAGGGAAAAGAGATGGAGTGTAAAATGTCATTTGCAGTTTTGTAAACATTAGCAAGGTCAGGCAGTTAACAGTTTAGAACTTCCAATTAGATTTGAATCAATACAGCAGAAAGGCTGCAACAGCAAACACCTTGTGCAGCCATATAATTACTTGGACCCTTACAAGTGATTTACTCTTTCAAGAGCACAACAAAAAGAAAAAAAATGTCCCAGAGCTGTTCAAAATATAATGGGTTTCCAGTACTGCAAGGAAAGCCCCCAAATCCAAACAGGGCCTGGCCAGTCTTGTGCAGTTAATCATTTTTGGACCCTGACAAATGCTCTACTTGTACTGTTCAAGGTTATAACTAAAAAAAAAAAATGTTCCAGAGTTATTCAGGATACAGTGGGCCTCCATTGCCATAAGGAAAGCCTTGAATCCAAGCAGTGTCCGGCCACTACTGCTGTCCAGTCATCTTTTGGACCCTGACAAATGGTGTACCTGCTCAGTTCAAGTGCATAACCATAAAAAAAAATGTTCCAGAGTTGTTCAGAATATTATGGGTTTCTAGTACTGCAAGGGAAGCCTCAAATCCACATAAGATTTGGCCAGTCTTCACCGTTATTTATTTGTTAAACCCTGGCAAATAGTACTTGCTCCATTCAAGTGTATAATTAAAAGAAAAACTGTTCCAGAATTGCTCAAGACATAATAAGAATTGATGTTATCCATGTCACCATTCCTCACTCTTGGGTCTTGGATCTGAGCCGGCACCTTTTATAGACGTCTTCTAGGCTCGAGCTCTTCCCACTGCCATGATCCTTTGTTGCCTTCTAACTCCTCAGATCTTGTTTGCCACGCTAAGCTCCAGATGCTGATTCTTGGCTCAAGTTCTTGTGTGTGATAAGTAGTCTTATTTAAAGTTTTTTGTCAGAATTTTTTGTGTATTTTTTTCTTAGTGTGAAGTGTATCTCTTGGTAGTGTTAGGTTTTAGTCCCTCCCTTCCTGTTTGTTGTTAGTTCATTGCTTGTGTGTTTTGGCGCATTTTTTGTGCTGTGGCCATTATTTTCTTGCTGTTGCCGATTAATGTATAGTTTTTTAGTGTATAATTTTAGTGGTTAGTGCTGTGTGTGTGATTGGTTGACCTCTTTCCTGGTTCGGACTTGTGGTTCTACCGGCTCCATTTTTGCGTGTCGCTTTGGCTGCGGGTAGTCCCACCATTTCCGATAAGCCAGTTGGCCTTAAAAGGTGCTGCTCGTGCGGTCGGAAGATGCCTGTCGCCAATTCGTATGAGGAGTGTCTTTATTGTAAGTGCACCGACCACCTGAAGGTTGAATGCAACATTTGTACCACATTCAACCCCAGAGCTTTGGTCGAGCACTGAAACAAACTCCTTTTAAAAGGGTTGGCGCAAGGAGGTCCCTTGGGTGAGTCCCCTGCCAAGTCTGGACCCTCTGAGTACAAGAGGTAGGCCCTCTTGCTCCCTGGGTCTTCCCCTTCAAAAAATGTGAGGCTGTCTGATCCTAGTGCCTTGGATCAGACTCCAATCTCGACCCTTTTGGATCCGATGCACACTGGTCCTAGGCCCTATGACACTTCCTGTGGATCCGGAGCCTCCGCTCCGAGGCCCTCTGATCTGAGGTCACAGGAGTCCACTCCCAGATCCAAGGTCTCTGGATCAGGTTGGATCCAGACCAGCCATGGATCTGGATTCCTTGGATCCGAGTCATGTTGGATCCGAGTCATGTTGGATCCAAGCATAAGGATCCTTGCTTGCCGTCTGATCTGAGGCGGATCCCACTATTATAGAAGAATCTCCCTCCAGCTTTGGCTTGGAGCAATCCCTTTCACCTCCAAGCATAGGAGTAGCTCCTTAGGGGAGGTCCTCAGGATCTTGACTTCCATCCCTGACCAGGTCCTCCACCTCTTCCAGATCCTCCAGGAGTTTTCTCCCTTCTGATAAGGACAGGATGATGTGGTTCTTTAGGCTCAGATTGAGTTGGGGCTTCTTGCGTCCCCTGACAGTCTGGCCAGGGATCCATCACCTTCCTGTTCATTAACTCTGACCAGGTTGGGTTCAGACTTTCAGGCCTTGCATCGTGCAGAGGGGTGAGACTGGGGTCCCTGGGGACCTTTCATTTCCTACCCCGTCTGAGTCCTCGACTAATACTGCTCAGCTTCCCCTTGGACAGGCGGAGTCCCGGGCCTGAGCAGTTGCCCCGGAGTCCTTGGGCGGGGGTTCTAAACCTGATTTTTTGGACCGGTCCCTTCCGCTTGGTTCTTCGGCTCTTGACGGCTCTGGGCTGGTACTGTCTGGAGGTGAGGAGGTGCTGGCCTGCCTTGGTCCTTTTCCCCAGGCAGGCTTTCCTGCTGGGAGTGTGGATGTGCGATTGTCTAGTCCTTCTGCTTTCCAGGTCGCAGAGGACATTTTCCTCCAAGAATTTCCTCCCCAACCTTCCAGGGACCATCCCAGCCTCTGAGTGAACCCCACTCATCCTGTCCCAGGTCAGCCCTCTCGAACCAGCCTTCAGGTGGGAGTTGCCCAAATTGGGGTCCCCCTCTCTTCTGAATCCTCCCCCGAGCCACCCCTGGAGGAGGTTCCTTGGAGAAGGAGATCGTGTAAGAGGCGACACCTCAACTGAGTCGCTCACCGAGGATACAGACCTTGATGAAGAGAACTGGGTCCCCAAGATCTTTGCCCGTGGATGTCTCCTTTGAGGACATCTTGGAAATCCTTAAGCTTAAGGCTGGCTGGTCTTCCCTCCCCCCATCCTCCCAAGTAGTCCGTCTTTCTGAAGGCTGTCGTGAAGGGACCATCTACTTCCTGGGCCCCCCCCCCAGCAGACGAACCCGTAGACCTTATCGGCAGCAGAGCATGAAAGGAGACAGATACTGTGAATCCTGTTCCCAAATGCACGGACAAATTCCTCAGTACCCCTTCTGAAAAGCAGTTCTGGTCAAAAGGCGCGACAGTTAATGCAATCATTGTAGCTGCTGCCACTATGAAAGAGCTGGCAGAACAGAGCATGCCTGTCCATTCCCCCAACTGTGAGTCCCAGGTGATTTGACAGGCATGGAAGTGGGTTTTCTCCTCAGCTGCATTCGATCTGTGGATGCTTAACTGCCTGGCACATTTCACCTGACTGCAAAGGGACTTGGTCAAGGAGCTGATCTTGCCCCTTTCTGAGGTACTGCCTGCCAGGGAGCTAAGTAAGCTGTCCCCCAAACTATCCACACTTTCTTCTATGGCTAATTCAATGATGAGGCCAATTGCCAACCCTACGGAAGGTGCCTCTCGAGTGGCTGGCACAGGCATCGCTATTTAGAGTCACGCCTGACTGCAGATTTGTAGAGTGCTTTAGAATGTCTTTCACCAACACTCCCTTCGATGGTTCTACCCTGTTTGGCCCATCGGTCAGAGAGACTCTTGCATGCAGTGAGCAGAAAGGCAAGACCCTGTCAGCTGTTGGAATCATTTTCCACCTTGCAACATTCCTTTTCCAAAAAGCAGTGAGGGGCCAGGAAAATGTGGTTTCGCAAGTCACAGTCTGACTTTCCAGATGCTCAGGATGAGCCCTCCTCTAGAGGTCGGTGGAAAGGGTTCACGGCAGATGCCTTCTCAGAGGCAGAGGGGGGCCCGCAAAATCATGGATCCAGGGAACCCTTCTCTTGTAAGCCCCAGCAGCGCTCCTGAAGCGCTGCCTGCCTGTTCTGCCCTGAGGGCAGTCTGTGGTAATTTGTCTCTGCACCATTTGGCCTGGGCAAATATTAACAAAGATCGTCGGGTGTTGAAACCTTTCCAGGGGCTATTCTATTTCCTTTTCTCATTCTCCACCTCCAGTCAGAAGATGCCTCCGCGCTGCAGCACCCCATCAGAGGAAGCTACCTTAAAAAGAAGTGCTATAGCTACTTCAGAAGAGAGCCATCTGAGAGGTCCCCCAGTACAACAAGAATCCAGAACTTGTACTCACTACTTTTTAGTGCCAAAGAAGATGGGGGATCTGTGTCCAATCCTGGACCTCAGCATACTCAACCTCTCTGTCAAGAAGTCCAAGTTGTGGATGGTCACTGTCCAGTCCATCATGCATACCTCTGTTGCATAAGGACGATTGGATGTGCTGCGTGGATCTCCAGGAACACATACTATCATGTAGAAGTAGACGGGCAGTACAGGAGACATCTCTGGATTCGAATAGGGGCCAATCACTGCCCAGTTCAGGACCCTGCCCTTTTGTCTAACCACTGCCCTTCGGGTGTTCAAGTGCATGGCGGTGGTCGCAGATCACCTGAGACTGCAGGGATTCCAGGTATTTCTGTACCTCGACGATTGGCTCCTCACAGCTCCCACTAAGCATTGTTTGTCCACTGCCTGTCAGTAAATACTCCAGTTATTCGACCAGTTAGGGATTATGGTGAATCTCCCCAAATCAAACCTGATTGCTTCCCAAAATCTGGGATTCATCGGTATCCAGTTGGACACTGTGTCAGAAATTGCAGCCCTTCCTGTCTATCACGTACAACTAATCAGAACCCATGTCCATTGTCTTCTAGACCAAATTCACCCTCAGGACCGCCTTATTCTCAGGGCCTTAGGGTCTATGGTGGTGGCTGTCTATCTGGTGCCATTAGCCAGGTTCTACATGAGAGTTCTGCAGTGGATTTTAGCAGCTCAGTGGTCTTCCCTTTATCATCTGATGACACTCCCGATCATCTCACTCCACTGTGCAGGCATCATCTCCTTTGCTGGATCCATTCTCCCAACTTTGTCGTAGGCAGACCCTTCTCTCTTCCTCCCCCCAGCGCTGCAGTGACTTCGGATGCTTCCCTGTTTGGGTGGGGGGGGGTTATTTTCAGGGAAAGATGGTCCAAGGCAAGTGGTCCGCCATAGAGACCAAACTGCATATCGATGTTCTGGGGATGAGGATGGTCCTCCTCATGTTGCAAGCCTTTCAGGCCTTCCTCTGTCCAGGTTCCATTGCAGTTCACACAGACAACGTGGCTGTTGTATGGTACATCAACAAGCAGAGGGGCACAGGTTTGTATCTGCTTTGTCGTGAGTCCATGAGAATGTGGTGCTTTCTTATTGCAATGCATAACCCCGGAGAGTCCAGCATGTTATCGGACAAACTCAGCAGGGCAATCCCGAGTCCTCACGAGTGGTTCTTGAATCCTTTGGTGGTGGAAGAGGTCTGTCTTCATTGGGGTGAACAGAGCTGCAACCTGTTTGCTTCCCCTCTCAACTACAAATGCAGCCAGCATTTTACCCCAATTCCCCCAGATGGGAAATCCCCCAGGGACGCTCTGGTTCATGATTGGCCTCCGGGTCTCCTTTATGCCTAGCCTCTTTTACCTATTCTTCCCAGAGTACTTCAGCAAGCTTGTCACCTCAAGGCCTCCTTGATCCTCATCACCCCCTTTTGGCCGTGGCAACTGTGGTTCCCCCTTCTACGGTCTCACTTTAAGTACCACCCTTGGGTACTAGATCCCATTCCGGATTTAGTTTCCCATCCCTCTCAGCTGCTGAATCCCAACCTCCAGATGCTCCATCTGATGGCATGGTTTGTCCACTTCTGGTAATGTTGAAACAGTCCAGGCTGGCTTCTCCCGTCAAGAACACTATCCTGGCCTCTCAGACAGCTTACGCTCGAAAGGTTTACTCCAGTAAGTGGAAACTGTTCTCTTTGAGCTAAGCAGCGCAAACTGGATGCCGCTTCGGCCTCCATTTCAGAAGTCCTACTCTTCTCGTCTTTGCTCTTTCAGGCTGGTACTAGCTTCTCTACTATCAAAGTGCAGATGGCAGCTATCTCTAACTTTCATGTGAGGAACCTACATTTTCCTCTTGATTGTGCAAGGCGTTTTTGAAAGTTTTTTTTGCTCCATCCTTTTGTCAAGGATCCTTTCCCTCCTTGGGACCTTTCCCTTCTGTTGCAGTCTCTCACACAGTGTCCATTTGAGCCTGCTGCCACATGTAATATCAAATTTTTGTCATGGAAGATTGCTTTCCTAGTAGCCATAACTTCAACTAAAATAGTTTGAGAATTGCAGGTTCTTTCTATCAAAACGCCTTTCATGGTTTTTCATAAAGACAGAGTGGCTCTGTGAACTAACTTTTCAATCATGTCCAAGGTTGCCATGGAAGCAAATCTGAACCAGTCAATTCGGTTGCCAGTTTTCTTCCCCACATTTTACTGATAAAGGGGACTATCTCTTACGTATGCTAGATGTGCATAGGCAGTTATGATTTTATCTGGATAGAACAAAGAATTTCCACAGGTCTGGCCAGCTATTTGTGGTGTTCTCTCTTAAAAGGAAAGGTCAGGCGGTTTCCAAAATAACTTTCCTGCTGGATTTCGGCGTACGTTTCCTTCGTTTGTTCTTTCAAAGGCTTATCCTTACCATGTTCAGTCAGAGCTCATTCCACTAGGTCTGTTGCTGTCAGATGCCTATATTGCCCGTCATTCCATAGATGACATTTGTGCGGTAGCCACCTCGTCTTTTCCTCACACTTGTCAGTAACTGCAAACTTGACATTTCCAGGAAGAGGCTTCCTTTGGCTCCACAGTTCTTTGGGATGTCCTTCCATGAGGCCACCCATGATTTAGGGTAGCTGGAGACTGACCCAACAGTGAGGAACCGTGACAGATAACATCAGATAGTTATGTACTAACCATACTTGACATCTGTGTTATCCTATGTTACTATTCATCACTATCCCTCTTTCCCCCATCCTGCGAGATCTAGAGGTTGTCAGGATGTCCTATCTGAAGGTCAAGCGCTTCCTTAGCTGCTTTCTAGCTTAGGGCAAACTCAATCTGGGGAGTTAGAGGGTAGCAAGGGATCATGGGAGTGGGAGGAGCTAGAGCCTAGAATCTGTCTATAAGGTTGCCATCTCGGATCTGATGTCAGATCCAAGACCCAAGAGTGATGAATAGTGACACAGGATAACACATATGCCAAGTTATGGTAAATACCTAACTTTTTTTCCAGAACTGCAAGGGAAACCTCAAATCCATACCAGTGTTTGGCTAATCAGAGTCATTTGATTGTCAGAATTGAGGGAGACGCAGCTCAGCTTCTTAGTAGTCTTAAATATTTTGATTCAAGCCCAAAAGTTCTCCATGCACTTGCCAAGCATAAGGAAATACTGTTAGATACATTCCATCAGAGCAGAACACAACTGCAAAGACCTTGAGCAGATTGAGCGTAGACTCCATGTGTGAATGCTACTATAGCCAGAAGTCTTCCATGAGATTGTCCACCTGTGGGGAGTTCCCTCCCACTCCCTGTCCAAGCAGATCTGTTTGTCTTCTGTCTCAGCAGACAAATTGGTTCTGTTTCAGAACTCTTTGCAAAAAGGCCTGGAAAACAGATGAATGGGAAATAGGAAATTCACCCCAGGGATCACTTCTGTGGCTCTGCTCGACAGGGGCACAGGAAAATAATTTTTTTGGGTGGTGAAAGCTAGGGTACATTTTTGGCTAGGCTTGTATAGGCCCTAGGGCCAATAGCCTAGTACCTACCTATCCTTTCCCATGGACAGGAATGTGCCTGTAGGCCTTCCTTTTCTTTCCTCTGGTAACCAAAATTCTTTTAAAGGTTGACGTGCTAAAGATGCTGCTGTTAACTCCATTTTGACTTGGACAATATTGACTGTCCTTTCTTATGCATCTGGCCAGGGACAGTTACCAAAAGCTGTCTCAAGGGGAGGTGAAGTCTTGGACATGGGTAGAGGATGATCATCAGGTAAGGTAGAAGCAGTGAGAAAACATTCCCTAAGGCAGGCAAAACAGGAGGGATAGCCTCAGTGTTTGGCATGTCTGTAATAATTCATAATGTATTTTTTATGCCACATGAACTTCATTCTGTTCCCACTGAAAAACCCTTTTCATCTCAGATAAAGTTTTAAAAAAAAAAGACATCTGATGAAATACCATCCTCAGGATCAGGAGAGTATGACTAAGAAGAATTTCCTGAAATTCCATGGCAGAAGGGGAAGGAGCTATTTTCTTTTTCCTGTCCGAAGATTGAATTTGCAAAGAAAAGGAATTAATAAGCTCTCTGGCATTCCCCAACAAGCCTGCACTGTGTGTACAAATAGAAACAGGAGATTGAAAGTTTCTTACTAAGCACCATCTCCCTGAAAACAGACTCCTATTAGGCAGACTGACCTCAGCTTCCACCTGTTCCTTCTGGCCAAGTGAAGACCAGTGCCCTGGCGGCGACAAAAGTAGCCCTCCCTTACCCGTCAAAGTCATCCCTATAATCTCAGAGTACATGGCTATCCCTGATCTTTGGCTGAAAAAGCTACACCTAGGACTGGAGAAATAGATGGGCAGTCTGAAGAGCAACAAATGGCCAAGGCAGAGTCAGCCGCCAGTGGCTAAAGCAGAATAGCCTGATCCAGGAGGAGTACTTTGAAACTTATCTTTCTTTTTGAGTGCAGGGTGAGGTACTACTGTATATATATAAGAGGTTACTCCATAGGTAAGCTGAGGGAGAGATGCAGAAAGTGGGGAGTGGACCCTGAATGAGTTGGTAAATTGTAGGACAGAAAAAAGTGGTTCTAAGGTACGTAATCTGCTGATAGTCCCCCACAAGCACACTGCCCTCACGTGGATGCACAAAAGTTAACAGTCTAAACTTTCTGTCAACAGTAAAACATTTTGTCATAGCAAAGTTCACTCTAACATTTACATAACTCTCAAAAATGCAGTGATGGTCTGAACACATTTGGTTTCCTAACTTCACAGGAAAACCACAAGTTTTCTTCACAAACAGTGGAAGGCCTTCCACAATGTGGACATATCTTCCCAACTCTTGAACATCACTAGCTGACCTACAGTTTCATGGGACCTGCCAAAGGAGCACCCTCTAAGGTGGCAAAAAAGCTCTGAAGCTTTTCTTATGAGTATCTTATTTTTATATAGCTCTGCTTGAGCTCCTGACAGTTGGAGCATGTGGAAGATGCCCTTAGCTATTTGTAAGCTGGCTTGTTGCAGTGGAGTAGGACCCGTAAAGCTTACGCTACTGCAGCAGTGATCTATGCTTGAATGTCATTGTTTATGTAGGTGCTTGCTTGTCTTGCCTATTACAATGTAAAGCAACTGTGTGTGAGAAGCTGGCTCTAGAAATGTTCATATTAACTTGGAAATACTGTGTAGTGCAAATCTTCCTTTACTTATTGGCCTTTATTTCTGTCTTCTCCCAGAATAATTGCATCAAAACATCAAAATACAATGTAATCACCTTTCTACCTGTGAATCTGTTTGAACAGTTTCAAGAAGTAGCCAACACCTATTTCCTGTTTCTCCTTATCTTACAGGTAAGCGCTTTTTTTTTTTTTGTTTTTTTTTAACTTGATTACCGGGTTAATGCACTGCTCCATACTGATCAATTTCAATCATTACCCAGGAGGTAAGCTCGATTGTACAGTTGAAGCAAACACACCTGTACAATATATTAAAAAGCTGTACGATAGTGACAGAGTTAGAGCAGGACAGTAATGTGTGTTTTTGTGTATATATGCATTTATTAAATTTGTTGTAGAACAAAGCAAGAAGAAATGTTACAGTATCTGATGGTCTTTGATGTTAAACTATGCAGACTTAATGCGTGCACCTTTAGCAGGAAGGATACTCAAAGGAATGGATCGCTCAAAGTTGTCAGCTAAATTATCAAAAGAGAAGAAAAGTTAGGTCCCATCCTGTTAAGTATTAAGAGTGGAGTGGAATATATGAGACCCAACTGCAACTAAATCATTTGCATTAAACTTTCCCCAATACCATTGGTTTATGATCGAAATTAAATTCATGAGAATGTGGTCCATTATTATAGTGCTGTGAAAAAACAGTGGTTGCTTGCTACACCTTGTCTTGTTAATAAATTAGTTGGGCATTTGGAGGGGGAAATCTGAGATTATAGTTCAATATTAGATTGCCCATGTGATAAAATGAAGACCAACAGGAGTGACCCTGTTAGTAAGTCTGCTCTTTGACTAAGACTGAGTACTGATGCACAGTATATGGAACTAGAATGATGAACCTGCAGATTCTTTTGATCATGATTTAAAGAAATGTCAGATTTTTTGGAAGGTGGCAGTGATTAAAAGAAGACTGTACTCTGAGGTGAAAATATGCTAGTTGTGATTGTGTTTGCCTTCATGGGGGCTGGGGGAGAAGTGAGATATTCTGCAGTGATGGACATTGGACATGACATAATTGAGGTATTTGAAATCAGGAGTGTTTTAAAGTGGTTTGTGGAAGGAGTTGATATGCCAAGTTTTGGGGCTAAGATAAACTAAAGTTTTTGTTTAGTACTAAATCTCATGCTTTCCTTTGTTGTGGTGCTGATGTTCCTTGTCTTGAGACATTTTGATATCGTATTAGGTTCTTTGAAAGTAGACATTTTTTATGACTGATGTAAGTGAGGTGGCTCTCTGCATATGACTGTCACCTGTATAAAAAAAATGCATTTTTGATATGGCAACCTGTATATTTATAAAACTGAGAAAGGTAGTGGAGCTGCTTTGGAACCATGGGGAATGCCTTTATTTGGTGGGGTTATTGTCCGAGAGAGAACTGTTTTTTACATAAAGTTTTGTCTAGAAGGCAATATACAAACTACTTGATTGTGCTAATACTTGCAGTAATAAGTTAATCAAGAAGAAATTAATCCAAGGTCAGATGACTGTTAAATCAGTGAAAAAAAAAAAAATCTCTTCGCTAAGGTTGCAATTATGTTATCAAGAATCTTGTCTGTATGCAGCACAATTGCTGTTTTTGCAGTTTTACTTCACCAAAAATCATGTCTGTGTTTAGCTAGCATTTTAAGTATGCAAACTATGGATGCACTAATATTACTATTGGGACTGGAGGTGGTAGAGTGGAAGTAGGTCTAAAATCCACTTTTTTGGAATGACGTCTGACAACAGCTTTTTCCACAATGCAGGCATAGAATTGTTGCATATAGAAAGGTTAACTATGATGAAGAGGGACAGAAATCTAATTCCTACAGAGCTTTAAAAAACAGAGGAGTAGTGAGTCTGAAGTTCCAGGAGAATTTTCGATTTTCTCAAGAAGGTTTTTAATTTCTTTATTTTTCTTTGGAAATGGGAGTTGAATAAATAGGGATTGGAGATGGTGGTCTTGGAAGTTGTTGAGATGAGAAAGATGGTACATTTTTGGAAGCTTTGAGGATTTCATGAAGCCAGAAGAATCTGAAAATGGCCTGTGGTTTCAGTGTTTGAACTGGGTTATCCTCCTTGAGAAAAAAAAACATTTTTTTTCAGAAACTTTTTTCAGTGGGAGAGAAGTCCCAACTTTAAGAACTGGTTAAAGTTAGATTTTGATGCCATAGTGCTTTCTTTCCATGCATGTTACCTAGCACAGTAAACATGTTGCAAATTTGAGTACATGGCGACTGATTCCAGATGGACAAAAGTCGTTCCCTTACTTTAATTAGAGCTTTTAGCAGTTTGGTTAAGAACTGATCTGATGTTGCCCTTTTCAGTCATTGCTCAGCTGATGGGCTCAGATTTGACTCTGCCGTGTCTACCAGATCTTTGGATCAAAAACTCTTAAGCTCCCCCCTTTACCCATAGTGTCATGCCAACCCTACATACCTTGGATCTCACTTGCCACCATTCAGTTTCAGAAGAGGATTCTGTTGCTCTCCAGGTTTGTAATAGTATATAGCCTTGATCTGATGTTATCTAGTCATCATTCCTCACGTTAGGGTCTTGGATCGGATATCGGATCCAAGCCGGCATACTCGGAACACAACTTAGCTCAAGCTCCTCCCCTCCCATAATGCTCTGCTGCCCTGCACTCCCCCAGATCTCGTTTGCCGCTCAGTCAGTCAGACGCAGATTGCTCAGCTCCTCTTAGTGTAAGTGTTTTTGAAAGATTTCTTAAATTTCTTGTAATTTTTTTGGGGTTGTAGTGTTAGTAAGTAGTTTTCTGTTCTTAGATATCCCCTCCCAGTCTATTTTTACCCTTTCTTCTTGTCTCTTTCTTGGGGTTTGTGTTTCAGTCTACTTTTTGTGATGTGTAAGTAGTTGGTTCTTTTTAAGTTGTGTGCGAGTGTTTTGTACGTATTTATCAGGTTTTTCTGGTTTTTCGAACTTTGGCTTGTTTTTTTACTTCGTTCTTTGTTTCCTGATTCAATTATGTCAGATAAACCTTTGGGTTTTAAAGCTGCTCCTCTTGTGGGCGGAAAATGCCTATTTCCGATTCATAGATTCATAGGTAGGTACTAGGCTATCGGCCCTGGGGCCTATACAAGCCCTGCCAAAAAGGTACCCTGGCTTTTGCCACCCAAGAAAATTATTTTCCTGTGTCACTGTTGAGCAGAGCCACAGAGGTGATCCCCGGGGTGAATTTCCTATTTCCCATACAACCAAGATTTTTCTTGAAGAGTGCTAATTAGGAGCTTTGTTTGATATAGATAGGTAGTTTATTCCAGAGTATGGGAAGTCTCTGGGACAGGAATCTATCCCTCCAGCATGTTCTGCTTATTGTGGTGACAAGGTTTAGGTCCTTAGAGCGTGTAGCTTGGAGGGATTGGGATTTCTTTAAGTGGAGCATGTCCAACAGCTCTGAGTTTGACACAGCTTTGTATGTTAGGCAGAGATCATCTCTGAGTAGGCGATATGCGATGGAGTAAAGCTGGAGTTTTTTGAGACGGTCTGCGTAGGGCATCTGTTTGAGTCCGGTAATCCTCTTTGTGAGGTATTTCTGCAGTCTTTCCAGTTGTACATGTCTTGTGCGGTACATACCAAAAGGGGCATTGTACTCTATAATGGGTCTAATGAGTGATGAGTAGAGGGGAACAGTGACCTCTTTTTTTCTGGATGAGAAACCTTCTGTGATGAGGTGTGCCATGTAGAAAGATTTCCTGACTACTGTGGCGATGTGATTATCAAAGGAGAGACTACTGTCCACCTGTGTCCCAAGGTCTCTTATCACACTTTCGGTGTTAAGTATACTACCGCCTATGTTGTAGTTCATGGGTACAGAGTTTTTACCAAAGGGGATGTCGGTGCACTTTTTGGCATTGAGCTTGAGGCCATGGCTTTGACACTAGGCATCTGTCTCTGTGAGGCCCTTGTGTGGGATGTCCACATCGTTAGGAGTTTCGATTATGGCTCCTAGTTTGCAGTCATCTGCGAACTTCGATAGCCAAAGACCTTCTGTGTTAGCCTGTACTTTAGAGAAGCAGGTACCAAACAGAGGACCCAGGACTGAACCCTGTGGTACTCCACTTGTCACTGGTCTGAAGTCGGATTTGGAGTCTGCTACTTTCACAGTGTGGGTTCTGTCAGTGAGCCAGTTGGCAACCCATCTTGTGACATAGGGATTTATACCTAGTTTAGTGAGTTCATCTATAATTCCAGAGTGGGGGATGGTGTTGAAAGGCTTGACAAGATCTAGATAGGCTGTGTGAACCACCTTACCCTCGTCTACGGCTTTGGTGACTGCTTCAAAGAAGTCTATCAGGTTTAGGAGACATGATCTGCCTTTTACAAACCCAAACTGGGTGAGGTGCAGAGTTTGGAGATTACCAATGTCTTTGTTTATAAGTTCCATGATGATACGTTCCATGGCCTTGCAGAGCAGGCTTGTCAGGCTAATGGGACGGTAGTTCCCAGGGTTTGTGGTGGCTCCCCCTTGTGAAGTGGGATAACTGTTGCTGTGCGCCATTCAGCAGGCTATGATTGAACATGGTACTTAGGTGGGGTGCCAGTTCGTTCTGTAGTTTGTGTAGAACGCAGCCTGGGATGTTGTCTGGTCCCATGGATGCTGTGATGTCCTTCAAGGATGCATCTGCAGTCATAACAAATGGGTTGTCCTGTCGTCAGGCAGCCCTTCGGTCGGCCGGATTCCAAAGTCTGGGTCTGGCCTCGGCTGGTGTCGCACTTCACCCGACGTCATCTCTGCTGGTCTTCGGGTATAAAGGCATCAGCCGACGCCATTTTCCTCGGTCTTTCTTGCCGCGTGGCGCCCGAAGCAGAAGCTGTTCGCAAGTGCCGGTCGGTCAGATCCAGAGATTACTACTACCGAATACTACTTCGAAGACTTCTAAAAAGCTAAGTACCCCGTTGGGGACTCTTTCTTGCCTCAGCCGATGTCAGAAAAAGTAAATAACGGTTTAACTTGTGGGAAACAAATACCTCATAAAGATTTCCACTCTTACTGCCTATCTTGTTTAGGCCCAGACCACGACGTAGCAGCCTGTTTAGCCTGTGCTTCCTTCAACCGACGAACGCTTAGGCGTCAGTCTGAGTTTGCTGAACAGTTTTTCGGCTCAGATTTTGCGTACATTATGCCGTCGGATCCTCCGACTACTCAAATTGTTAAAAAACGCAAAGAAAAAGACCGACACTCGCGGTCCGCGGTTTCGGCCGAAACCACGGTTAAGCAAACCGCGAGTGTCTCGGTTTCGGCCGAAACCGAGCAAGCGGGTCAATCTTCAGCCGAATCCATGACTACTACCGAGGCTCCTGCTACCCTAGTTGAATCGGCCTCTGAAGTTTTGCCTACTAATGTGGTTCCTATTGAATTATCAGACACCATCCCTTTGGATGTCTCTACCCCAGCACGTGGTGCTGCTAGGCCTCCTGCAGCCATGTCTATTAAGGCCTTTGCCAGGGCTAAAGCAGCCAAAACTGCTAAATCAGTGCCTGTTAAGCCCCCCTCACACAGGCCCAGTTCCAGTTCACAAATGCTTACTCTGGCAGAGGATCTCATCTCTTTAATTAGGGGATCCCAATCTCACACAGACAGGGCCTCTCAGCCTCCAGAAAAGAGACCTAGAGCAGAGCCCCCAGAGCCAGTGTCCTCTGATGATTCTTGGATGACTCAGACATTACAGACCATCCAGAGGCTCCTTTTTCTACTTATGAAGATTCCGATGCTGAGGAATCTATTCCATCTGCCTCTCCACCAGAGGAATTTTCCTTTGGGGAGACCTTACATGCCATGAGAGAACAATTCCAATGACAGGGACAAGATTTCTCAGACTCAAGAAAAAGGCTTAGGACCTTTCTACACTTACCACAACATAGGCCCTTAGCTATACCTCCAGTTCTGCCTGTTGTGGATGATGCATTTAATGATGTTTGCACTGCTCCTGATACTTTACCTCCAGCCCCTGCCAAACCAGACAGGTTTTACAGGGTACCAGACACTCATCACCACCTATACAAGGCCCCACTTGCAGATCCTGAGACTATCTCCCAGGGGCCTAAGGCAGTAGCCGACCTCAGCAAAAACCCTCTCCCTTCGAAAGGGAATCCAGATCCTTAGAGATGGGGAAAAAGTTTACACCTCTGCTACTCTCTCAGCTAGAGCTTTGAACTGTCAGTTTCATATGATCCAATACCAAGAGTTTATGCTTGATCAGTTAACTAAGAAACTGTCCTCTGATGACTCCTTAGATAAGAAATATGTTTTAGAAATGGTGAATAACATTCAGCAGGTTAGTAACCATTCTTTAAAATGTGGCTATGATGCACTGGAGGCTTCATTTAGATCAGCCATGACTGGCACGGTTATAAGAAGGCATGCATGGTTGAAAGAACAGGTCTTGGGGGATCATGTCAAAGCAAAGCTGTTAGATGCTCCTATGGATAAGGCCAGTCTATTTGGTACTCCTGCTCAGCAAGTAATGAAGAAAATGGAAGAGAAGGCAAAATCTGTACAAACAGTTAAGGATTTCTTACAGGTTCAGCCCCCAAGGTTTAGCAGGAACTGGCCTTCCAAAAATTGGTCCTTTCCAGACTCCTCAAAATCTCAGAGAGGCAGGAATAGACGTTCCAGAGGCAGAAATCAATCCAGAGGAGGTGCCTACAGAGGACGACAGTGGCAAGGCAATAACCAGCGAGGCACAGACACAACCACTGCCACTGCAACAGGACAATCACAGTGACTTGGCTCTGACACCGCCTACCAGGGAACAAATAGCAGCACCTTTAGGCGGAAAGTTAGCCTTATTTTCAAAAATTGGCACTTTATCACAAAAGACAAGTGGATTTTGCAGACCATAGACCAAGGCTACAGGTTTCACTTCCACACCTTACCAGTAAAAGAGGAATGCCAAACCTACCTCCAAATCAAAACAGAAGCTCTAAAGCAGATAGCTCAATTAACAAAGATGAGAGCTGTGGAAAGAGTACCACTAACAGAACAGGGCAAAGGATTCTACTCCAGACTCTTCCTAGTACCAAGAAAAGAAAAGTTGGAGACCTATTCTCGACCTGTCCGTCTTAAATACATTCATCATTGTCCCAAAATTCAAAATGCTGACCCTACAGCAACTTCTTCCCATGCTGGGCAAGGAGTGTTGGCTGGTAACTCTAGATCTCAAGGAGGCATACCTGCACGTCCCCATACGACCAAATTGCAGAAGATACCTCAGATTTCTTGCAGGATCAGAGCATTATCAATTCTCAGCATTGCCCTTTGGCTTATCTACTGCGCCCAGAGTATTCACAAAATGCCTGGCATCAGTAATCACTCATTGCAGGCTACAGGGAATCCAAATTTATCCATACCTGGACGACTGCCTGATACAAGCGGACAACAAAAGCAAGCTGACAAAAGACTTACAAAGAGTCATTTGCTTACTACAAGCCCTGGGATACACAGTCAATTTAAAAAAGTCAAGACTGATACCATCCCAAACAAGAACATTCTTGGGTGCGGAATTGGACACAGTAAAACAGATGGCATCCCTAACTGCAGAAAAACAAGAACAACTCCCTCTTTACTTCTTGGCATTAACAAAGCAGAACAAACTAACAGCAAGAAAAGTACTGCAGGCCTTGGGCTTCATGGCATCATGCATAATCCTGGTCCCCCATGCCAGACTGCATATGAGGAAGCTACAGTGGTACCTGAAGAATTTATGGTCTCAACACAGGCACAGCTTAGAAACCGAAATCCCACTAATCCCATGCCTGAAACAAGAGTTCCTATGGTGGGCTCAAGCATGCCAGTCAAACCCAGGCTTGCCCTTCCACAACTTTCAAGCAAGCCAAACCATCACAACGGACGCCTCAGACCTAGGCTGGGGGGCACACATGCTGGACAAATGCATACAAGGATTATGGACTCAAGACCAGCTGCACCTGCACATAAATCAAAAAGAAATGCTGGCAGTAAAACTAGCAATCCAGAATTTCAGACCATTCCTCAAAGAAGGCCATTTAATGATGAGGACAGACAACACCACAGTCATGTGGTACATCAACAAACAGGGAGGCACTCATTCATACCCCCTATGCAGAATGACTCTGGACCTTTGGAATATGGCTCTGAGCTACAACATCCAGTTACAGGCAATATTTGTGCCGGGAAAAGAAAACACCCTAGCAGACATGTTAAGCAGAACTACCTCGGATGCTCACGAATGGATGCTACACCTGGACATCTTCAAGGCCATCACAAAGAAATG
>NC_056741.1:1117827418-1117967464 GCF_019279795.1 Protopterus annectens
TATACTGTGTTGCCGCAAAAAGCCACCTTCTACAGTTTGCGTTTCAAACAGTAACCCTGTCTTTAATCAGACTTTCACTCCTAGCATTGGGTAATAGTCTTAAGAACACATTTCAGAAAATACTGGCATTGTAGTGTTGCCTTGCATGAGTATCTAAAAAAGCCGCCTTCTACTGTTGGCGTCTCTAACAGTAACCCTGTCTTTAACCAGACTTTCACTCCTAGCATTGGGTAATAGTCTTAAGAACACATTTCAGAAAATACTGGCAATGTAGTGTTGCCTTGCATGAGTATCTAAAAAAGCCGCCTTCTACTGTTGGCGTCTCTAACAGTAACCCTGTCTTTAACCAGACTTTCACTCCTAGCATTAGGAAATAGTCTTAAGAACACATTTGTTTAAGAACAAATCCTAGACCATCATGCACCTTCCAGAACCATCAGAGTTAAGACTAACTATGCCCCCTGGCTAACAAAAGAAACTAAAACTATAATGAAGGATAGAGCTAGAGCATGGAGCCAATATCATAAACTGAAAACCACTACCACAAAACAAATCTACCTAGCTCTCCGGAACAAGGCCAAAAAACTCATAAAAAATGATAAAACTAATTATTACAAAACCTTACAAGAAAAACATGCCCACTGCCCTCAAAAATTGTGGGCCTCGATAAATAAATTACTTCACCCAGGTAAAACCAGCACTCCCACACCCACAATACCAACCAGTAATGAGGACATCCCCACCCAATTCAACAGATTCTTCACAGAAACTGTCCTAGCTCTTTCTTATAACCTAAATAGCATCTCCAACCCCACACCCTCTCCTACCCCTTCTATCCCTATTGCACAAGAAACTCCCTTTAACTTTTCATTATTTCCAGCATCCACAAAACTTATTACTAAACTCCTCAAAAAACTAAAACCCACCACACTAACTGCTGATAAACTTCCTGCTGATTTCCTTCAACTCTCAGCTGAAACCATATCTTACCCCATATCTGTTCTCATAAATAGATCAATATCTGAATGTTAAGTACCTAAGCTGTGGAAATTATCCCATATTATCCCACTCCACAAAGGCAGCAACTCCCTTGAGCTTACCAACTACCGCCCAATCGCAATTTTATCACCATTATCAAAAATACTAGAAAGAGTAGTGCATACACAACTAATGCAATACCTCCTAGAAAATAACCTGATATCATCTCAACATGGGTTTTCGACCCTCTTGTAGTACCACAGCAGCCCTACTCTCTTTCACTAACATAGTCAACATCCATAGAAACAAGGGACAGTTTGTATCTTCTGTATTCTTGGACTTATCGAAAGCATTTGATATGGTCAACCACAGCATGCTGCTCAAACTTTTATCTACCCTTAACCTTACCTTACCCACTATATCTTGGTTCAACAGCTATCTATCAGACCGACAACAAGCAGTTCTGTGGCAGGACCAACTATCCTCCCTTCTGCCAGTATCCATAGGAGTCCCTCAAGGTTCAATCCTTGGTCCTTTGCTATTCTCCATATTTGCAAATCAGATAGCTGTATCCACCCCCTCTGCCTCTGTAGTGCAATATGCTGATGACACAACTATCATATGTGCTGCCCAACCTTAAGCGAACTACGAACAGTAGCACAACACAACTTTACATTGACTGAAGCATGGTTTTCTAGCATTAAACTTATACTCTCCCAAAAAAACAAACCTAATTCTCTTCACTCCAGGCAGATCATCTGCACTAAACAATGATTTCAGCATAAACTCCAAAGATAATACCCTAATCACCCCAACATCGCACACCAAACTCTTAGAAGTAGTAATCGATAAACTTAAATTTGACATGCACATAGCCCAAACAATCAAAAAAGTGCACAAAAAGCTTGGTCTCTTATATAGGAACAGGCAATTCTTGACCAACCATACCAAAGCCACTATTGCTAGAACTCTCCTACTATCCACCCTACTGTATAACTCTCCAATCCTGATGAATCTTCGCCACAGCGAGCAAAACAAAATGACAGCTTGCTATAACAAGATTGCCAGGTTTGCTGCAGGTGCCTCTAATAGGGACCATCACTGTCATGCCATCAAGCAGCTCAAATGGCTTGAGTTACCCCATTTACTTCTTACTACACAGCTCTGCATAGCCCACAAACTGTACTACCTCCCTGACAAAATCCCCATACTACAAAATCCAATGCAACCCTACACAACCACCCGAGTCCTAAGATCAACAGACCAAAATCTCATAAACATCATCAAACATAGGAATGAAGCTGGTAAAACTCTCTTTGCCTGTACAATAGCAAAAACCTGGAATTCACTTCCTACTCACATAACTTCGACAGCTTCTGCCCCCCAATTTAAGAAACTACCCAAAACCCACTATTTTAGCAACTGGCTGTGCTCATGTGACTCCCCAGGCTAATCCGCCACATAGCAGTAATACTAGGATACTGCTAAGGATGACCCATTTCTGTCTAGCCTCTATGTTTCTTATTCCTTCTTAAAATTGTTTTATTCCAATGGTATTAACTTGTGTGTCTATAATTAAATATTAAACACACTCCTGTATGCCATTTGTTTGCATTTAAAAACACAACTATGTGCTGTACATGAGCCTGTGCTGCAATGTTAGATGATATTTTATATGTGTGTATTAAGAATGCAAAGCTGTTTCTTATAATCTTATCTGTTTAGCAATTGTTTAAATGGAGCTTTTCTCCCCGGGCCTCCGCTGAAAATGGACCTGTGTCCAGTTGGACTTTCCCGGTCATCAAATGTAAAATAAAATATAATAAAAAATAAAATAAAATTTCAACTAATACCGGCAAGGTAGTGTTGCCGTGCATGAGTATCGCAGCTTCTACAGAGTACTAGGTAAGAAAGAATGGATAACAGCATGAAGCTGATAAAGTGAATTAGAATACAGAAACAGTCCGCCAAATTGCGGTTGTGGTTAACACATTGATTAAGGTCAAATACAGTAACCGCAGCTTGTCATTCATATTAGGGCTAGACTGCTGCCCTTACATTATCAGTGTGTGTGAGCCACACTTTAGCTGGTGCGCACGAGCTGGGTTAGATTATCACAGTTACAACATAGCAGAATGCAAATTCAGCACAGGATTTTTCTCCGATGTTAAATTAAGCAAGAGAACACAACAGTTCAGCAAAAAGTACAGTATAGTTAATATAGACAGGACTTACGGACAGCACACCACGTGGGCGACCTGAAGTCGTCTTGTTTAGGGAGATAGGATATAAAAATGGAGCCAAAAGTGCGAGCTTATATATGTAGAGTTGGGCTGCTTATAATGCAGGAGGGGAACATAGCACGTGTGAATCTACATAATCTGGTTGTGCACATGCAGCTCAGGTATTGTCCTGACAGAACCAAGTCCTTTAGAAAAGCAGATCAGCTGTTTATTTCTGATGTGACAAAAAAGGGCAACCTGACTATTTTGAAATGGTTGTCTTCAGTTATTGCTTTTTGTTATTCCCACCATTGCAGTCTTTTTCCAGACAGTATCAAAGCACAAGCTGGTGACCCAAAATGAAGCAAAACAGCATTTATTGTTCCTTTGACATCTCGGCTAATGCCTTCATAGGAGAATCTGCTATGAAGGCATTAGCCGAGACGTCAGAGGAACAATACATGCTGTTTTGCTTCATTTTGAGTCCCCAGCTTGAGGTTTTTACTCTTATTTGTTCCTAATTTGTGGTTTAATTAGTATCAAAGCACAGTCTATGATGGCATACTGGAAAGGGATGGACTCTAGTAGCATTCTAGAGGCAGCGACATGGTCTGCTGTACGTACTTTTACAAAGCATTACAAAATGGATTTCTTCTCCAGGTCCACGACTGGCTTTTCTAGGACCATTCCCCAAGGGCTTCTGAATCCTTTCTCCTAGATTGTATAGGGTTTTGTAATCAACCCATGTAGCTTAAGCTACTGCAGCATTGAGAATAATGAACATGGTATACTTGTGTAAGTTGCACTTAACATGAGTAGATGTTCAAACTCCTCACTGCTGCAGTAGCTATACCCACCCTCCATCACCCTACTTCTGTATACAGTTAGTTGTTGGGATAAAAAGTTTGTTACTGTTTATATCTTTTAGAGGTTCGAAATGAGTAACCTCTTCTCTCTGTATGAGCAAGAAAGTCCTGAAATTGTCTACACTCTTGACTGCTGATTTCCTTCCAAGGGGGCTAGCTAATCAGCAGTAAAGAGTATAGGCATATGAGGGAACCAGAGCTTTGTGAAGCTGGCTGGTTATTGTAGCCTAAGATACAGCAGGATATGACCTGTATACCCAAAAGCAATTGCATCAGTGAAGGATTCGAATATTTACTGATATGGTAAGTGCAGCTTACACAACTGTACTTTTTTATAGTATCTGTGTAAGTTATTATCCTCCGGCCTGTCATATTCTTATGCAATGGTTCATCTCTCAGCCATTTCAGCATGGCTGCCCATGGATCTTTCCCTGTCATCACAGTCTTTGGTCAAGCTTTTCTTAAGAGATTTTACATATGTGGCCACCTACCTGGGATCCTAACTTTGTTTTATAAAAAACAATTTTAGCTGCTTTTGCACAAACTCATGAGGCTGATTTATGTTTCGTTACTTGGAAACCATGTTACTGATTGCTCTGACATCTACTTGAAGAATATCTGAGCTGCAAGCTGTTATGGTGAGTCAACCGTATTTGGTATTCTGCAGTTGCTAGGCCTCCTGAGTCCTTCTAGATTGCTAGTAAACCTTTTAGCCGAAAACCTACTCACAAACAGGCGTCTGCCTCCCCTCGTGTACCTCAGTCCCAGTTGGAAAAGATGGCTGGTGATTTTTCCCTGATTAGGGGCTCTCACCCCCCCCCCCCCTTTCAAAGAGGGCTAGGGAATTATCTCCTAATGTTTTATCTGTCTCAGATTCTGAGATTTCCAGTAAGTCTGCTGGTGAAGAAGGAAATTCTGAACTTTTTTATGGCTTTGAGGATTCTGATGCTGAGGACTGTACCCCTTCTGCCTCCCCTCCAGAAGATTTTTCCTTTGATACTTTGAATACTCTTAGGGAGCATTTTAAATGGGAATATCAGGATTTTCCACAGTCTAAGAAAAGAATCGTAGAATTTCTAGATTTGCTACCGCATAAGCCTCTGGCTATACCTCCGGGTTTGGAAGTTGCGGATGATGTTTTCATGGTAAATTCTTTAACTCTAATTCTGTTCCTCTTGCCCCCAGAAAACCAGATAGGTATTACAGGGTTCCTGAATCTCATCAATTCTTTTTTAAAAACCCTACTGCTGATCCAGAAATTATTTCACAAGGCCCCAAGGGTGTTAAGGCTACTATTGCTAAAAACCCTGTGCCTTCTGATAAGGAATCTAGGGCCTTGGACAGGTGGGGTAAAAAAAAAGTCTATACCTCTGAAACTTTTGCCATTAGATCCGTAAATTGTCTTTTTCACATGTTTAAGTATCAGCAGCATACTTTGGAGGCTGTTAAGGCTAATCTTGGAGATATTCCTTCCATGACGGAGAACAAAGATTTATAAGACTTACTGAATTCTGCCACTTTAGTTAATAAGTATTCACTTCATTGTGGTTTTGACATGGAGACTTCTTGCATAGCAGCAGTCACTGGTTCCGTAATCAGAAGGCATGCTTGGCTGAGGTAGCAGCCTCTTTCTGAACCGGTTGAATCTAAATTGCTGGATGTTCCTTTGCACAAGGACAATCTTTTTGGTAATAAAGCTGAGGAGGTACTAAAGAAGTTGTAGGATAAGGCAAAACCTATGCAAGCTGTAAAAGATTTCCTTCAGGTTCAGCCACCTTGGTTTTAGTAGGCATTATCCTTCCAAGAATTGGTCTTTCCCTGATCCTGGCAAGCAGGGTCGCTCTAGGCCCAGGGGTTTCAGATCTTCCTGAGGGCAGGCTTCTGCCCCTCAAAGGGCTAAACAATGGCATTCTTCTTCTAAATCGGGGAGTTGTAAGCCACCTTCCCAAAGCAAACATTCTCAGTGACTCCGGCCTTCTTGTGCCTACCTCGGCGGATCCTGGGTCCCCTTTGGGGGGAAGGTTGGCCAGGTTCGCAGAGGGTATGGTCTACCATCACAGACAAATGGGTGCTCAGTATAGTAAACCAAGGTTACAAGTTTTACTTTCACACTTTCCCTGTTTTACAAGGATACCCAGACATACCCAAAACTCTCAGGGTAGAGGTACAAACTCAGATTTCTTCTCTACTGACTATGGGGGCTATAGAGCCAGTTCCTGCAAATCAGGCAGGCCTAGGTTTTTATTCAAGGCTTTTCCTGGTACCCAAGAAAGGGGGCACCTGGCACCCTATTCTGGATCTGCCCATTCTAAACACTATTCTGGTGATTCCCAAATTCAAGATGCTCACCCTTCAACAATTACTAGCAATGCTGGGCAAGGACTCATGGCTGGTAACTTTGGATCTCAGAGGCTTATCTGCACATCCCCCATAAGGGAACGTTGCAGGCAGTTCCTTCGCTTCAGGACTGGGAGCAACACTTTCAATTCTCTGCATTGCCCTTTGACTTATCTACTGGTCCCAGATGTTTTACGAAGTGCCTGGCTCCAGCTTTTGCTTTTTGCAGGCAGAGAAACGTTCAAATTTATCCTTACCTGGATGATTGTCTCATTCAAGCAATCTCCCCAGAACAACTGGAAAAGGATTTGGATTTCGTGAAGAACATTCTCACCTTTTTGGGTTACACTCAACGAAAAGAAGTCAAAGTCGGTTCCTTCAAGGGAGATGGTTTTCCCTGGGAGCGAGACTGAATACAGCCACCCAGATGGTATTCCTCCCTCAACAGAAGCAAGAAGATCTTTCCGCTTATTTCATGAACTTGGCAAGCATGACCCAGCTCTCTGCAAGGCAATTCCTGCAAGCACTGGGGTTCAAGGCTTCATGTATTTTGATGATCCCATATGCAAGGCTACATATGAGAAAACTTCAGTGGTACCTCAAGAATCTTTGGTGTCAACACACACAGGACTTGGACTTGATTCTTCCCTTGATTCCCTGTCTACAAATGGAGGCCCTCCGGTGGGCGACAGCCTGTTCTCAGAACAAGGGTCTGCCTTTCCGCCCACCGCCTGCCACCCAGACTCTTACCACAGATGCCTCAGATGTTGCATGGGGGGCTCATCTGGAGGGCAGGGACATACAGGGGACTTGGAGCACACAGCAGATTCATCTGCACATAAACTTAAGAGAATTAATGGCAGTGCAGCAGGCCTTGCTGGCTTTCAAGGACCTTCTCTATCCTGGGACTCTGATGATCTGGACAGATAATACCACAGTCATGTGGTACATCAACAAGCAAGGGAGGACTCGCTCATACCCCCTGTGCAGACAAAGCATGAGACTATGGTTCATAGCAGCATCCATGGGCCTTCATCCAATAGCTCAGTATCTTCCAGGGAGGCTGAACTCCCTGGCAGATCATTTGAGTAGACATGTTCTCGATCCTCATGAGTGGCAACTGAACAGGAACACTTTCCAGCACATCACACATCATTGGGGCACCCCACAAGTGGATCTTTTCTCCTCTCATACCAGTCATCTCCTTCCAACCTTCTGCACCAGGGAGTTTCACAACAAAGCTTTGAGGATGAATGGTGTTGTCCTTCCCATGGACACATCTCTCAGTTTATGCATTCCCTCCTCTGCCTCTTCTTCCCAGAGTGCTGCTAAAGATAAGGGATGAATAACCAAAGGCTATTCTGATAGCTCCAGATTGGCCCAGGCAGCATTGGTATCCCCTCCTTCGCAGCCTTTCCCAGGCTCAGTCTTGGCATCTTCCTCTGGTACCAGATCTGTTGGTTTAGGGAGGGGGAAAATTCTTTCATCCTCATCTTCCAACTCTGCATTTAATTGCCTGGCTAATACTTTAAATCTTTCCCAACAGGTCGTTGAAGTTCTTCATGAGGCCAGGAGGCCTAGCACAAGAAAATCCTATGTAGATAAATGGAAGAGGTTTTGCTCTTGGATGCTGGCTAAAGGAGAAGACTCTTCTCATCCTTCTTTTTCTCTCATTCTTGACTACCTGGCAGGCTTGCTTAATGGTGGACTTTCCTTTTCTTCAATCAAAATTCACACTTCAGCAATTTCGGCTCATTTTTCTTTTGAGCAACCCATTTTTTCTCACCCCTTGATGAAGCAGTTCCTTAGGGGAGCGAGTAATCTTAGACCTCCCAGAAGAGCTACTCCTGCTTGGGATCTCAATTTTGTCCTGGAAAAACTTACTCTGCTTCCTTTTGAACCAACTGCCTCTGCAGATATGAAGTTTGTGTCTTGGAAGACTGCTTTCCTTTTAGCTATTACTTCAGCTAGAAGGGTATCTGAGCTGCAAGCCCTAATGGCAGTAGAGCCTTTCATTATTTTTCACTCAGATCGGGTTTCTCTGAGAACCAATCCCTCTTTTATGCCTAAGGTGGTTTAAAGTTTAACCCTTAACCAGTCTATTCACCTGCCTACATTTTTCAACAATCCCTAAAGTAAAGGGGAAAGGATTCTGCACTCTCTTGACAGCTGAGATTTTACTTAGGACTAAATCCTTTTGAAAATCTGAAAAGTTATTGGTTAGTTTTGCACCTGGGGCACAGGGTAAAGCTATTTCAAAACAAACCATCTCCAAATGGATTGCTCATTGTATTCACTTTTGTTACCTGAAGCATAGGAAAGTTCCCCCTCAGGGTATTGGGACCCATTCTACTAGAGCAGTCTCTACCTCAGCAGCCTTTCCAAGAGGTGTGCCTACTAAGGACATTCTAGAAGCAGCTACTTGGTCTTCTGTCCATACTTTCACAAAGCATTACAATCTACTTTCTAAATCCAGGGCTGGTTTTGCCTCTGCAGTTTTGCAGGGCCTCCTCACCAACCCTTAATCTGTGATCTCTCCCCCTTTGTCTGCTTAATAGGCTTTGGGAATCAACCCATATGTGAGGACTGCAACAGTGAAACATGAAGAGCATAGTACAGTTGTGTACACTTACCATAAATGTAGATGTTCGAGTGTATTTACTGTTGCAGTCCTGGTTCCCCACCTTCCATTCCCCCCTTTTTCCTAAGGCACAGACTATAGATTTTTATTTTTTGTATGACATGTATCCAGGTGCTACCATTCCTGGGTTAGCCTTCTTTTGGGGGCTCCTGACAGTTAAGGCAAGAAAAACTGAGGAAATGGAGTCAGCTGCCTCCCTTTATACATGGCGTACTGACATCAGTTTTACAACCGGCGGCAGCCGATGTCATATACCAAAGACTCTGGTATTCAGGCTGACTGAGGGCTACCGGGAGCCAGATAACCCATATGTGAGGACTGCAGCAGTGACTACACTCTAACATCTACATTTATATTAAGTGTACACAACTGTACTTTCTCATTAGTCCATCTTCCTACACTGAAGTTTATTTATGAAATTAAGTTGGTGGCCCTTGGAGCTCTTAAAGGCACCTCTGCACCTCACATTTAGCTTCAGATATTAAGTTTTGTCTGCATTGGTTGTTCTTTCTAATGTGTTGCATCTTGACGGTGTGTTAATCTCTTTTTCCACATCTATTTTGAAGAGTCCCTAGCACATTTGGGTTCATAGGTGGGTATTGAGCTATTGACCCAAAGGTCTCATTTATTTTTATTTATTTAACATTTGTTTACTGGGAAAGTCCAACTTGGAATGAAGCCAATTTTCATCGGAGGCCCGGAGAGAAATGCTCCAGGTGCATGTCTTTATAACGTGGGAGGAAACCAGAGCACCCGCAAGAAACGCACACAAACGCAGAGAGGACACATAGACTCCACACAGAAGGCACCCCAGCCAACAATCAAACTGGAGAACCTCTTGCTGTGAGGCAACAGTGCTACCACTGCGACGCTTTTCTGTGCCATCTACTGAGACACTTTCGATAAGCTGGTAGAGTGCCTCTTATGCCCTGTTCTTTGCTACTACAACTGCTGTCTTAATCTCTTTAACCAACCAATATTCCTTCTTAGCCTGGTCCATATTTTCTATTTTTCCCTTTTATTTTGTCGACTCCTTGGACTTCTGCATTCCACCACCAGTTTTTCTTGTGTACCTTATTTCCATACCTGGCTCAGCCATATACAAGTTTTGTGATCCTCACACATGCTGTTTTGAAACAGTCATTCTAAAAACTCCATCTGTTTCCTCTTCATCCTGAGGTGCTACAGCCCTGGGTAGATTCTTTGAACTTTCATGCTTTCTCTTCAACTTCCAGTTCTTCAGCCTAGTCTCTGTCAACCTTAAAGCCTTCTTTAACAACTACTTGCAGATGACTGTGGCAAACAGTGGTTTAAGCTGTTGACTGATTGCAAAGTCATCCCCAGTGAAACAATTACTGATTCTTCCCTACTAACCTTTCCTTACTAGGAGAAAATCTACCAGAGCTGTATGTTGGACACTCTTGTATGTGATCTTGACCGTCTTTCTTGCTGAACCATGTGTTGACCACCATCAATCCATTTGCCAGCCATTAGGCTAGAATGGCTTCCTCCTCTTTATTCCTCTTGCCCTACCATGTGGCTCCAGGCAGTCCTGTTAACCTGCTCCATCTGTCCCTACATGTGCATTCAGGTCACCCACTATCAACACCAGTTCATGTTGGCCTACGTTATCTGAAAGTTTCTGCCACTGCTGTCTAAATGCACTCTCTTCTTCACTATCAGAATGCTGCTGCACAGGCCGAAATTATGAATAGTGCCCTATCCTTACACTATAGGCTGATTGCCATTGGTCTGTTACTAATTCTGATGACATCCTTCACTGCTTTCTGAGGATTCTCCCTCACCACAATTCCCACACCATTTCTCGTTTGTTCTTCTAGATGTAATGGACTCTGGACCAAGGGCCAAATGGCTTTGCTGCATTGCCCTTCCGTCTTGTCTCTTGGATACATAGGATATCCAGCCCCCCCTCCTTACCATCATGTCATCTCCTTTCAAGCTGCATCATGTCAGTGAATTTACAGTAATTGTTGTAGAGGCATCTCTACCTCAAACCTGCTCTTCCAAACTCTACTTGCCACTGAACACCTTCACTGCACCTGGAACCTGCTACATATCTGATTGTCTCTGCTACCTTTTACTCTACCTGCTCTAACCCGCTCCATTCGCCCTGCGGGCTCACTCCGCTCCCCTACCCTACCCCCAATTCCCACCCACCCCCAGTGCTGTTAAACTTAAACATAAGCCACACTCACATAATTAATCTCCCTATTACCTTAGACTTCTAATCGAGAACTCCTTCCATAACTATCTCCTTAATCATCCCCACCCTTTTTTACTAAGGTACAATTATCCCTCTAAACTACCAGACTACACCTTATTTATTTACTTTATCTTACTTTTTACATTACCTCACTAAATCTACTTTCTAAAATGACCTTCTTACATAACTCTAATCTTAAAAATTATCTTTTTATATTTTCTTCATTACTATTCCTAACTTTACCCTACACCCTAACCTTCTATGAGCACTTCTCTCTAGTTAATAATAAACATCCCCACCAACAAACTATACCAAACTCACATCTCAGCTCCCTCTCCCATAGCAATATAACCTCCACTTCAGTTTACTTACTCCCAAAGTTTCATAGATCTTCTCATATTACCTACCTCCCCAGCAAGTTAAGCTCACCCAAGTACTTTAAAAACATAAAGACTGTACTAAAACATCCTATTCATCTTTTATTAGATGGAGATATTCATCCTAATCCTGGCCCTAATCAACAGATTTACAATAACCAACAAAATATCAATATTCCACAAACACAAGCATCTAATGGAATTTCTAAATCCACACAATTGGGTAATTCTCTCAAAATAGCTCAACTTAACATCCGTAGCATTAACAACAAACTCAGTCAATTACATGCTCTTTTACAAGTTCATGCATTTGATATCCTTTGTCTTACAGAAACTTGGTTAAAACCCTCTACTCATGACCTAGAAATAACCCCACCTGGATACAACATCCTCAGATGTGACCGTACTTCCAAAAAGGGTGGTGGTGTAGCTATCTTGCATAAATCAGAACTTCAAGTTTCATCCTATAATGCACCTCTACCTCCTAATACCAATGCCGAATCCCTTACTATTAAACTACAACTTTCTAAATCTATTTTTATAATCTGTACCTATATCCCGCCTGGAAATAATACTAATACTCTTGAAAACATTCTTAGTAGCCTTTCCACCCTACTTCCTCAAGAAGCAATAGTACTAGGTGACTTTAATATTGACTGGACTACCTGTAGTTTATGGTTTCACCCAAATAATAAACACCCCCACAAGAATCCACAAACCTAGTAATAAAGAAACCACTCTTGACTGGATCCTTGTTAATAGTCATCTTGAAACCTATATACAAGGAACACTACCTGATGACATAAGCGACCATGTTTTAACCTATATAATAAGGCAAAAGGCTCATAATCTTACCAATAACACCTTTATAACCTTTCGTACAAAGAAACACTTCCAAGTAGATAGCTTTCAAAACGAACTAAAAGCCTGTAACTGGTCACCTCTGAAACACCTCAAACTAGATGAAGCGATTTCTTACTTTAATACTAAATTCCTACAAATCCTGGATCTCCATGCCCACCTTCGATCCTCCAGAGTCAGAACCAAAGCAGCTCCATGGCTCACAACAAACCAAGGAAAAAATGTTCCTACGAAACAAAATATGGGCCAAATGGAGAGCCACTATGAGCTCTGCAGACCATCTACTCTTTAAACAGCTAAGAAATGCAACCAAAAAGGACATTATCGTAGACAAAAAAAAATATCTCCACCTTCAACAATCTCATACAAAAAACCCACAAAAGTTCTGGTCCGGCATCAATAAACTTCTCCGACCAGGACATTCCAAAACTCCAACCCCAACTTCAATTCCTCATGACAATCCTTTGCAAATAGCTGATGCCTTCAATAATTACTTCACTGAAATTATTCAAAATCTTGCAAAGATGCTCCCTCCCAGTCCTCCCAACCCTTTACAAAACATAAACAGTCCAGTGCCCTCCTTCCACATACAACCTGTACCAACATCCTTTATCTGCAAACTCCTTCAAAAACTTAAGCCTTGTACCCCTTCTGCTGACTGCCTGCCAGCTGAATATCTTCAAATAGCTTCCAAAGTCATAGCTTATCCCATATCCATCCTTATAAACCGTACCATCACAGAAGGTAGCATCCCATCTATATGGAAAGTCCTCCCACATTATCCCTTTACATAAAGGAGGCAAATCCACTGATATCTTTAATTTCCATCCAATTGCATTACTCTCCCCACTTGCCAAAATAATTGAAAAATGTATTCACCATCAACTACAACTTACTTGCCAACTGCCAGCACGACACTAGGCCCTTTCACAGTACAACCACTGCCCTGCTAACTTTTGCTGACTGTATAAACAGAAATCAAAATAATAATCATTATTTATTGACCTATCAAAGCCTTTGATATGGTTAACCACACCTAACTACTAATCTTGTACTAAAAAGCACAATCTCTTTGACCTACAATTTACACTTTAACAGACATCAAGTAAAAAAGACATCAAATAACCTATCTGATAACCACCCCTCCACACCCCCCCCGTAAACATTGAGGCTCCTCCCACCTTATTTTTATTTTATTAATTACCATTTTATTTTTTTTTTAATGACTCCTCTCAACAATATGTATAAGCCACCTGCTAATAATATCTAATTCTAATTATGTCTCTCTTCTCATCAATCGCCATAAACCTACTTTCAAACCCTTTTTACAACTTGTTGAAATTCCTTTTCTGACCATTGCCTCCTCCTTAACCCCAAAAAAAAAAAAAAAAACCCAAATCCTCCACACTTCCAAAAGTCTCCATCTATCCACTTCACAATTACCTACCACTATTTACCACCTACATCACTATCACCTCTACATACCTTATGGCATTACTATCAATATAACCTCAGCTATGACTATACTATCAACAATACTAATAAAAATTAAACCTTAAACAGAATTAAACCCTACCTCACACCTCCCCCTAGAACCACCATTGCCACCCCCACCCTCACTCTACCCCAGACCTACAATCTATCAAATGTATATATCCTATGCTCAAATCTAATCTAAGTAAGCTCGAAACTAGCTATAACAATATAGCAAGATTTGCCACTGGCACCCCTTTTAGAATCCACCACTGTCACAACCTTAAACAACTCAGGTGGTCTGAACTACAAAACCAGCTGGTGTATAATCAACTAGTAATCACACAAAAAATCCTTCATCACCCAAATAATACTCCAATCCTCTCTAACCTAATCACCCCATATAAAAATCTTGCGACACTTCGTTCAGCTAATAAGTTACTAACTGCCAATATCAAATCTAATAATAAAGCTGGAGACTCCCTTTTTACCAACGTTGTGGGAAAAATATGGAACAAACTTCCTATGTCACTCGCATCTCTCTCATCTACATCTACAAAAAACACCTCAAAGAACTTATGAAAAATCATTGGCTGTGTCCCTGCACTAAACCTGACTGAACCTCACTTTTCCTGTTACTAACTCTTCTTGCCATATGCCCTCCTTATGGGCATTGTCCCCCCTCTAACTTTAATCCTAGAAGCTAACTTTATTCAAGCCCTCATGTGTAACATTTGTTCTCTACCCTCAACTCGTGTTCCCCTACTTTGACTTACAAATGGCAAGATTAAAACCTCAAGTGTACCTGTACCTCCCTGTATCTAAAACCCATGCAAAGACTCTAAACTACTTTTCCTCTTCTTAGACAAACGTTTTATTTAATTATAACCCATACGCTATTAAATTCTCTTGTATAGTAGAACTTTAGTAACTTTTAAGTATTACATATAGTAACTTTGCTATATTTGGAGCTCATCTCCACATGAAAGCTATTAATGTAAGTAGTGAATTTTTATTTTGTAATTTCTATTTTTTATTTTCTAATTTCTATTTTGTAATTTTATTATGTTTGGAGCTTATCTCCCTGGGCCTCTACTGAAAATGGACATGTATCCAGCTAGACTAGCCCAGTCAACAAATGTAAAATAAAATAAATAAAATAATAATTAGTTCAAGTTTGGCAAGTTGATTAGTTTTACATCCAGCTTTTGCTCATTTGCTCAACAGCGCTATCCCAGGCAACCCAAGCTGGGCAACTGGACACCAGCCAGCCAGTAAGCTTACTGAAGGCTGCTCTTTTTTTATGGCAAGCACACACTGGCCGACAAGGGCACATATACCCCTCCCACCATAGGCTGGGTCCTCAACCCACTTCTCAGCAAACGCCCATGCCCATTTGGTGTCATTAGTCAATATGACAATCACCTACAGCCATACTTTACACTGAGCGACTAGCCCTGCCTCATTGCAGTCTATGATCAGTGTTCTTGTATTGTGAGGATACTGTACACCACAGCTGGTACCCATAGTGGTTGGTCTATACAGCTCTTCCCCCGTAGGGCACCATCTATAGGGTGTGCTGCTGCCCACAGCCCCATTCTTGGGTAAGTGAAGTAGAAATACGGAGTGTTTTGGGAGGAACCACACAGAGACAAAGGGAGAACATGCAAACTCCACAGAGAGATTGGCCAGAGGTCAAAATCGAACCTTGTACCTTGTGTATGAGAGGGGGGACCTTAACGATTATGCCAGCTGGTCTCTAAATCATAACACAGAGAAATTACATCAAATAAAAAATGTGGGAGACTTACAAAAAAGAGTCACTGAAAGTCCAAGACAAGTTAATAGTAAGTATAAGAAAAAAAGTTAAAGAACAGAAAGATAAAACAGAAAATCACTGCAGTTTAAGGGTAGATCAAAACAAAATGTTCCTTAAACAGATTTCAGGGTCATACCAGTCAGTCAAAAATATTTGGCCCTTATGCAACAGAAGGTGCAGAGGATATTATATAAAACTGCAGCACTTTGGGGTAGGGGAGAGTTTTAGTACACCTACAGGCTTATTAAGCTGTTTTTCAGAGCACTACAGAATTCTGTATCAGGGTAAAGGGTCATGGACTCGAGACTGAAGCATACTGAGGATCTTTGGATATCTGGAAGTCAGACGCAGGCCAGGACACAGTTTTAGCAAAGGCCATGAAAGAGGAACAGTTTGAGTTAAAGGAACAGAAAAAGGGAAGACACTTGGGTCAGATGGTGTACCAACAGAAGTATATATGTGAGGAAATGAGTTTAAGGAGAGGTTTTACAGAGTTAGCTAATTATATTATGGCTATTAGTCACACCCCTTAGTTAAGTCAACACCATCCCAAGTCAGACTTTCCTGGTAAATATATTTTAAATAAATAAAATAAACTGTCAGGGTGTAAGGCAAAAACAGAAAGATGAATATAGTCCTACACCCTTCGTAAGGAATGGCAGAAACAATCTGCTTACCAGCCCATGGGAAATCAAAGGCAGATGGAAGGAATACTTTCATCAGCTTCTAAATGAAGAAAACACAACAGAAGCTGTACTGGCCCTGACATGGCCTACAGTGAAAGAGGAAGCGCCCCCCCCCCCCAGAAGAAGTAAGAACAGCATTAAGGAAAATTAAGTCAGGGAAAGCAGCAGACTTAGATGAGGTCACAGCAGATATGATGATCAACATGTTGGGTGAGACAAGGGAGAAATGGCTTCTGAGGTTACTCCTAACAGTATGGAAAGAAAGATGTATCCCAGATGACTGGAGAATAAGCATACTAGTGCCAGTGTAGAACAACAAAGGGGACATCCACAATTGCAGTCCATACAGAGGTATCAAACTCCTGTCACATTGCAAGAAAATTCTAGAGAGGGTGATTGATAAATATGTAGTGTAGTAGAAAGTAAGGTGGAGATGAGCAGTTCGCATTCAGATCAGGATGCAGCACAACTGACTCAGTGTTTGCAGTGAGAAGGTAGTTGAGAAGAAGCTAGAGATGAGGAAAGAGTCCAACTGGGCATTCCTAGACTTGGAGAAAGCAAATGACAGGGTCCAAAAAATGATTTAGGCAGTCCTGCAGTGGTCTGAAGTCCCAGAAACATTGTTAGAACTGGTACAGGCTATGTACTAGGACCCAGTGAGTCGCGTATAGTGTTCAGTCTCAGAGGGGTTCACAGTGAGATTGGGTGTGCATCAGGTTTCAGCTCTGAACGCACTGCTGTTCATACTGATGATGGACTGCATCAGCAAACAGGTTGGAGGGGACAGATCCAGAAAGTTGTTGTATGCAGGTGATGTGGCATTATAGGTATACTCTAAGCAAGAACTCCAACAAAGGATAGGGGAATGGAATGAAAATTTGAAGGCGTATGTGATAAAACTGAGCACAGACAGCAGTTGTATTGGTAGCAAGTGGGGGAAATCAGAAGAAAATGAGAATTGAGATGGAAAGGAAAATAATGGAACAGGTTAACAGCTTCAGGTATCTGGGAGGGGTGGTTAAGGAGAAGAGAAGTCTAAATGAGGAGGTCAAAGCTAGAATCAAGGGAGCTACAGCCAGCTAGCATTGAGTGTCAGGGTTCGCATAAAAACAGAAGAATGCCAAATAAGCTGAAAAGTAAGGAGTACATAATACCAGTATGCCCAGTATTACTTTATGGTACAGAAATTTGAACAGTAAAGGCAGAGCAGTTCAGGAAGCTAGAGGTGATGGGAGATGGTGCCTGAGATTGGTAATTGGATGTACGTTGTGGTACAGACAAAGAATTGAGGACAGCAGAGCAGAAGGCAGAGCAGATGCATTTGCAGAGAAGGTTAAAGACAACAGAATTATGGTGGCTTAGGCACATATGTAGAGAAGGAGATCACAATCTGGTGAAGAAGATTTGAGACATGAACAAGGCAAGAGGAAACAAGGGTATCCAGCAAAGAGATGGATGGATTATGTGATAGAAGACCTGTGACAGTCAGCATGATTTTCGAAAATGGTAGGTGTGGCATTGAATCAAGAGAGATGACAGTTGACATAACACCACAGCCCCATGTAAAAAAGGGTGGGGTTGATGATGCCTCCTTATACAGTATTATGATTTCTCCAAAGATTGAGTAAATTTGATTTGAACCTGTCCCACTTTGATTGTAAATCAACCAAAGTTTGTGGTATTCTTTCTGACCATAACCTTATGTCTGACCCTAATAGTCTTAAGTTCGACTTCACATTAGTGCAGGTTTGCTCTCCAAATCCTTTGCATTTTACCCTCATTCGCAGTTGTAGATGCTTAGTCTGAAATAGCTCTATGAAAGGTATCCAAAGATTTCAGCATGTGAGCATGTTCCCGTTTTTATGACTTTTTCCTTGAAAAGAATTGGTACCTACAGGAAAAACAGGCAAATCTCCCCCTTAGTAACAGCAAAGCCCTATGTATATCTCTCTGTCATACCTGTTGTTCCTGTATACCTTCCAACAAACTTAACCAGCTGTGGAAGTGTATACACTACAGGGTCCGTGTACCTTGTCTACTATGGCCAACACATTCTTATCACCTGCCTGTATTATCCTTTCTTGGTATACCAACCATTGTCGTAGTCCTTGTTTCAGGTTTTCATCCCTGTGAAGGGGAGAGGAGGATGAATAAATATCTTTAATTCTGATTTTAACCCCTTTTAAGTTCCTCTTAATTACTAGACACCTGCCTTCACTGTCTGCTTTCTTTTCTAGTAACCTGGGAAGGATTGTTTTCCTAATCAAGATTATAAGTTCTTGTCTGCTGCTGGGCCCGTTTGAGGAAGACTCCTCAACCTCATGTATGCACATAAATAAGTCTGAGATGCTGTGCATCTGCCAAATGCATCTCTCACAGAAGCAGAATCTGAGGTCTATACTTCCTTACATAGGAAATGCTGTACCTCAACAAAATTACTTAGACAGTTTACATTCCAGGGAAATGAATTGTATCTCTCCATTGCATATGAATGTTTTATCCAACTTCTGTACCAAATTCACTGAGGGGGGGGGGACACCCCCCTCTCCACACACAAGCACCATTTCATCCCAGAGGATCTAGGGTTAAAACAGTGATGTCCTTCAAGAATGCAACTGCAGTCCTTACATATGGGTTGTCCTGCCACAGGCAGCCCTCGGTCGGCCGGATTCCAAAGTCTGGGTCCGGCGCCTGCTGATGTCGCCTCCTCCCCGACGTCAGAGCAGCTGGGGTACAAAAGCATCAGCCGACGCCATCTTCCTCCGTCTTTCTTGCCATGCGGTGCCCGAAGCAGAAACAGTTCGCAAGTGCCGGTCGGTCAGCTCCTGTGTTTTACGTATCCAAAGTCATCAAAAAGCCAAGTACCCCATTGGGGATCTTTTTCTTGCTAGAACAAACCACAAGAGCAGGATGCAGGATACAAAGATTTATTCCGGTACCTCGGCCCAACAGCCTTCAAAGGAATAAACATCAAGCCTCCAGGTGCAGTATATATACACACACTGGTGCTACCCAACAATTAAACAATTAAATACAATTAAATACAATTGAGAAGGAGTAGAACAACTCACAAAAATTAAAGAGACAAACACAATCTTAAAGCCACTAGCAACTGAAATACATTAAATTGCTTATCAAAATCACTTATTAAATATTTAAATTCACTTCTAAATTCAAACCTCGAGGTTTTAAGGTACCATATTTCAAAATGAATCTACTTTCTAGATTCAGTAAACTTTGTTGATAATTACCTCCAAAATATGCATTAGGTTTGGTCAGGGCACAGAAATATAATGAGTCCACAGACCTATTATGCACACTATGAAAATGTTCAAATATTGGACTACTAATCCTAGCATTACGCACATCACCAATATGTTCTAATACACGTTTTTTTAGTTGACGTTTTGTCTGACCTATATAATATTTAGGCAAAGCACAGTCACAACCAATAATGTAAACTACACCACAGGAGCTGCAATTAAACTTGTTTTCAGCAAGATATTTAACCCCATTAATAATACTACCTGATAGATTTTTCACCCTCATACATATCTTACATTTTCCACATTGGAACATACCTAATTGTTTATCAGAATCCAACAAAGAAGCATCACTAAACAGATATCTAGGTTTCAAAATTTCCTTAAGATTCGCATATCTGCCATATGAGAAAGAGACATATTTAGGAAAAAGGTGCCCAATCTCTTCATTATTACAAACAATTGACCACAAAAAATTAACAATGTTACACAAAATATCCGAAAATAAGGAAAATTTTGTAACAAAAAACATCCTCTCATTCCTATCCATCTCATTATGAATAACATTAATGTGAGATATCTTTGTGGTATAATGCTTCTGAATAGAATCAAATCTTGCACGATTTTTCCTAATAGAAGTTTCAGAATAACCTCTATCCAACAGTCTCTTACAAACAAAATCAAATTCCAAATTCAAAAGGCTATGTTCAGAAGTGTGTTCATAAATTCGTTTGAATTCACCATAAGGAAGCGCCTCAATTAGGTGCATAGGATGTGCACTCGCATGAAGAAAATTATTAGAGGCTACCTCCTTCCTAAATGGTTTAAATTGGACACTCCCCTGTTTATCCACATATAACAAGATGTCCAAAAACTGAATTTCCTGTTTGTTAATAATATATGTGAATTCTAAACCAAACTTATTTTTGTGTAAATCTACCATAAACTTGTCAAAATCTGAAACATCACCTCTACAAATAAAAATTAAATCATCTATGAATCTAAAATAAGAAACAACGTTGTTTTGAAAAAATGTCAAAGTATACAAAAAATTAATTTCAAAAATTGACATGAACAAAATTGCGTAAGTTGGAGCAAAACTTGCTCCCATTGCGGTGCCATCTATTTGAAGAAAAAAAATTTTATCAAATACAAAATAGTTGTGACTGAGAGCAAACTCTAAAAGTGAAATCTTTTTCTTGCCTCAGCCGATGTCAGAAAAAACTGAAAAAGTTAACTGTTTGTCTTGTGGTAAACAAATACCTCATAAGGACTTCCATTCTTACTGCCTTCCCTGCCTTGGCCCAGACCATGACGTCTCGGCCTGTGCTGCCTGTGCTTGCTTCAATAAAAGCACAGTCTCAGGCACTGTGCAGAGTTTGCCAAAGACTTTTTTGGCGATAAATTCTCTTATACCATGCTGTCGGAACAACCGACGCCTCATATTTCCAAAAAACGGAAGGACCGGGTCCGACATTCTCGGCCCGCGACTTCCACAGACACCACGCCAAAAACTACCGCGAGTGCATCGGTCTCTTCTGAGGCGGTTGTTTCACCGCTCCGGACCGACGACACCGCTTTACCGATCACTCTGGCCCCGGAGCCTGTGCCGGTGCCGGTTGTTGATTTTCCTCCAGAAACTGAAGCCCAAGATTTGCCTGAGACCATACTTGTGGACAAGGTTACTGCAGCACATGGGGCTGCTAGGCCTCCTATGTCTATGTCTATCAAGGCCTACACACGTGCTAAGGCTGCTAGCCAGGCTAAGTCTCACCCTCCTACCAGCACCTGCAGGACTGCATGGATAAGGCAATCCCAAGCAAAACAAAGACTTTTTGTACCAAAGGCAAGCGTCCAGTCTGGTGGACCCCAGCCATAACAAAAGGAGGAAGCTACTACAAGATAGAGCAAAATCCTTAAAAGGTAAGACACCCTTGATCACTATAAGTAAAAAATAAAATCATCCAAAGCAAAGACAATCATAAGGCCTTCTTTAGCTATGTTAAAAACCTGCGTGGAACCTCCGAGATATGCTCAGAGCTAGTTCAAAATGATGTGAAGATTACTGATCCTACAGACATTGCCAACATCCTGGCTGACAGGTTCAGTGCCCAAAGGAGCTATCTATACCAAACGATTGCAGCCCCAAACATCTCCAGCGCCCAAGTGCTGCTCTCCAAAGCAAAAACACAGCATCCATGGGACCTGATGGTGTCCCGGCTGTGTGCTCCATGAACTCAATGAGGAATTAAACCCACAGCTAGGACAGCTGTTTAATCAAAGTCTTACCTCACTGCAACTGTGGTACCACTTCACTGACAAGCCATGGAGAGGATCATAATGGACCTCATAAATAAAGACATAGGAATTTGCAGACTTTGGATCCAACCCAGTTTGGCTTTGTCAAAGGCAGATCATGCCTTTTAAACTTGGTTGACTTTTTCAAACAGTCACCAAAGCCATTGATGAGGAAAGGCAGTCCATACAGCCTACCTCGATCTGGCTAAGGCCGATACAATACCCCATTCGGGTATCATTGAAAAACTCATCAGCTTAAATGTCAACCCATACATCACAAGATGGGTTGCAAACTGGCTGAGTGACAGAACCCACAGGGTCAGAGTTGCTGGCGCCATGTCAGACTCAAAGCCTGTCACAAGTGGTGTCCCACAGGGCTCAGTCCTGGGCCCACTCTTGTTTGGCATCTACTTTTCCAGTACAAGCAAACACAGGAGGGTTATGGCTGACAAAGTTTGCAGATGACTGCAAACTCATAGTAGAAAACACATCTGACACAGATATCCTTCAGAAGGGTCTCACAGAAACGGATAACTGGTGCCAGAGCCACAAGTTAAATGCCAAAAATGCATAGTCATACCCTTCGGGAAAAACAAGGTTACCCTAGCTACCAAATAGGTGGCAATCCACTGAGCACAGAAGAAGTTATCAGGGACCTGGGGACCCAGGTTGATAGTAGTCTGTCATTCGACACCCATGTAGCTAAAGTAGTTAGGAAGACCTTCTACATTGCCCACCTTATCATGAAGGGATTCTCATCTAGATCAAGGGAGGTCATAGTCTCCTTTACTCATCACTCATCAGACCAATGATTGAGTACAATGCCCCATTCGGAATGTATCTGACCCGACACTTGCAGCAGCTAGAGAGGCCACAAAAGTTCCTCACCAAAAGGATAAAGGGTCTCAAAAATCTGTCCTATGCTGCCCGACTGAAAGAACTCCAGCTCTATTCAGTGCTTGCTCAGAGGTGACCTTTGCCTAACATACAAGGCCATGTCAAACCCAGATTTGATGAATATGCTTCACCTCAAAAAATCTAGATCCATCAGAGCCACAAGGGCGGGAGACTTAAACCTTGACAAGGCTATTAATAGGACATGCTGGAGGGATAGATTCATCACCCAAAGACTCCCTATGCTGTGGAACAAAGTCCCGGTACATGTGAGGCAGAGCACCTCGCTGGCCTTGTTCAAGAGAAATCTTGACCAATGGATGGGAGATCGCAGATATACCCCAGGGATTACCTCAGTGTCACTGCTCGACAGAGGCACAGCAAAATAATGGGTATAGTTCCCCATACTAAAGGGGTGGCATAAGCCACAAAACGATGGGCTAGGCTTGTAAATGCCCTCGGGCAGATAGCCTAGTATGAACCTATGAACCTATAAAGCTTTGCCTCAGCCCACTACTGATAAACAAATCATGACTTTAGCTGCAGATTTAATTTCTTTAAACAGAGGCTCCCAGGCCCATCCTGACAGAGGTTCTCAGCCACCTTCTGACAAAAGGCCCAGGGTTGAGCATGCAGAAACCCTTTCTTCAGATGAAGCCTCTGGTGACTCTGATCACTCGGATACCCAGGAAGAGTCCTTCCAGGCCTACGAGGATTCTGATGTGGAGGAATCTATTCCCTATGCCTCTCCTCCTGAGGATATTTCTTTTGGGGAAATTCTCCACTCCATGAGAGCATTTTCAGTGGCAGGCCAGGAATTCTCCGACTCCAGGAAACGGCTTTGTACCTTCCTTTAGCTTCCCCAACATAGGCCTTTAGCTATCCCTCCAGTGTTAGATGTACTGGATGATGTGTACTCAGATTCGAGTGCTTCTCCTGATTCTCTCCCCCCTGCTCCTGTCAAGCCAGACAGATACTACAGGGTTCCTGAAATTCACAAACATTTCTTTAAGGCCCATTCTGTTGATCTAGAAACAATTTCCCAGGGGCCCAAAGGGGTGGCCACATCCGCGGCCAAAAATCCGTTGCCCTCTGACAGGGAAGCTAGGGCCCTGGAGAGGTGGGGCAAAAAAGTTTATACCTCCGCCACACTTGCCATGAGGGCCCTTAATTGCCTTTTTCATATGTTTCAGTATCAGGATTTCTTGATGGATGATTTACAGAAAAAGTTAGCCTCTCCTGAGCCTTTAGATAGAAAGGCCTTGCAGGATTTGGTCCATAACACTCAGCAGGTTAGCAATCATTTTCTTCAGTGTGGTTATGATGCATTGGAAGCTTCATGTAGGGCAGCTATGACAGGGGCTGTCATACGTAGACATGCATGGTTGAAAGAACAGGCATTGCCAGATCATGTTAAAGCAAAGCTTCTAGATGCACCTCTGGAAAAACATAAGCTATTTGGTGCTAATGCTCAGGATGTATTGAAAACAATTGAGGAAAAGGCTAAATCAGTGCAAACAGTCAAGGATGTCCTCCAGGTTCATTAGGAATTGGCCTTCTAAGAACTGGTTCTTTCCAGACACTGACAAGTTTCAAAGGGGGAAAAACAGGCGTGCCCGAGGAAGAGGGCAATACAGAGGCTCCTACAGGGGACGCCAATGGCAACCGACTAATCAGAGAGGTAGCACAGGGACTACCCCTGCTCCACAGGGACAATCACAATGACTTGACTTTGACACCGCCGACCAAGGCTCAAAGAGAAGCACCTTTAGGCGGAAAATTATCCTTATTTTCAAAAAATTGGCACATTTTAACAAAGGACAAATGGATTCTGGGCATAATAGACCCAAGGCTACAGGTTCCACTTCCGTACTTTACCAACAAGACAAGGCATGCCAAACCTGCCACAAAATCAAAGGGCAGAGGCATTCAAACAAGTTTCAAAGCTGAGACAAATCAAATCAATAGAAAAGGTTCCTCCTCAGGAACAAGGTCAGGGATTTTACTCAAGACTGTTCCTTGTTCCAAGAAAAGAAAAGCAATGGAGACCTATACTGGACTTGTCCGCTCTAAACACTTTTCTCATTGTACCAAAATTCAAAATGCTGACGCTACAGCAACTCCTTCCCATGCTGGGCAAGAGGTCTTGGCTGTTTACTCTGGACCTCAAGGAGGCATACCTGCATATCCCAATCAGACACAGTTGCAGAAGATACCTCAGATTTCTTGCAGGGTCAGAGCATTATCAATTCTCAGCATTGCCTTTTGGCTTATCTACTGCGCCCAGAGTATTCACAAAATGCCTGGTATCAGTAATTGCGCACTGCAGACTCCAGGGGATACAAATATACTCTTACCTGGACGACTGCCTTATACAAGCGGACAGCAAGCAAGCCTCGACAAAAAACTTGAATTATGTCATTCACTTACTATAGGCTTTGGGATACACAGTCAACTTACAAAAATCAAGACTACTGCCATCCCAACAAATAATTTTTCTAGGAGCCAAACTAGACACAGATTCACAAATGGCTTACCTCACAGAAGAGAAGCAAGAGCAATTACCACATTACTTCAAAAGCCTAGCAAAGCTCACCCAGATGACTGCAAGGAAAATCCTGCAGGCCGTGGGTTTCATGGCATCTTGCATTCTACTGATTCCACTGGCAAGACTACACATGAGAAAACTACAATGGTACCTAAAAAGTTTATGGTCTCAACACAGCCACGACTTAGAAGCAATTATCCCACTCATCCCCTGTCTACAAAGGGAATTTTTGTGGTGGCCCCAAGCAAGCCAGTTAAACAAAGGTATGCCTTTCAACAAACCTCAAACAAGCCAAACCATTACAACAGACGCCTCAGACCATGGATGGGGGGTGCACATGGAGGGCAGATGTATTCAAGGGCAATGGACTCCCCAGGAAGTACATCTACACATCAATCAAAAAGAGATGTTAGCAGTAATGCATGCAATCGAGGCCTTCGGAAAATATCTTCATCAAGGTCACCTACTAATAAAGACAGACACCACTGTTATGTGGTACATAAACAAGCAGGGAGGTACTCATTCATACCCCCTCTGCAGACTAACAATGACTCTGTGGGAAAAGTCCCTGAAACTGAACATACAGCTGCACTCCCAGTTTGTTCCGGGCAGGGACAGTGTTCTGGCGGACAGTCTAAGCAGAAACATCCTGGATCCGCACGAATGGATGTTGCATCCAGACATTTTTGCACAAATAACTCATGCATGGGGGAGGCCGGACATAGATCTCTTTGCCTCCCACCTCAATCATCATCTGAAAAAGTTCTGCTCAAGGGCACACCATCCACAAGCCTGGAGAATAGATGCTCTCTCATTCAGCTGGAACTCCCTAACAATCTATGCATTCCCACCTCTACCATTAATGACCAAGGTGTTACTGAAGATCAAAGCAGAGCAACCGAAAGGCATCTTAATAGCTCCAGATTGGCCAAGACAGCATTGGTATCCATTACTAAGGAGCATAACTTGCACCAAGCCGTGGCCCCTGCCTCAATGGCCTCCACTCTTGACTCAGCACAATTACAGGACGGTTCATCCCAACCTGCAAACTTTGCAGCTGACAGCTTGGAGGGGCCCATGATTTCTCCCCATATCTCTCTCTCCAAGGAAGTTAACAGATATTAAGGGAAGCACGCAGACCTTCCACCAGAAAGACTTATTCAGCCAAATGGAAGAGATTCAACATCTGGAATACCAACAAGGGACTGGATGCATCAGTTTTGAGCATCCCACAGATATTGGAATACTTGGCAGACATGCTGCATAATGGACTTTCCTATTCTTCCATAAAAATACACGCTTCAGCAATTTCAGCAAAATACAACACTGATCCACCTGTGTTTTCACATCCTTTGCTAAGACCATTCCTAAGAGGGATAAAGAATATCAAACCTCCCAGAAAACCACCAGTGCCTGCATGGGACCTCAATTTTGTGATGGAAAAATTAACTCTTCCTCCTTTTGAACCAGCAGCATCTTCAGAGATGCAATTTCTTTCCTGGAAAACAGTTTTCCTGTTGGCAATTACCTCAGCAAGAAGAGTTTCGGAGATGCAGGCCCTCATGGCAGTACCTCCATTCCTCATTTTTCATCAGGACAGGGTTTCTTTAAGAACCAATCCTTCTTTTATGCCAAAAGTGATATCCAGGGTGTCTCTAAATCAAGCAATTCACCTGCCTACTTTCTTCCACAACCCTCAAAATAAAGGGGAAAAGCTGCTGCACACTTTGGACATTCACAGACAACTACGCTACTACTTGGACAGAACAAAGGCCAGCAGAAAGTCTGACCAACTTTTTGTAGCATACGCTCCTGGAGTGCAAGGAAAGGCAATTTCCAAACAAACAGTTTCAAAATGGATTGGACATTGCATCAGATTCTGCTATTCTTTCCATGGAAAGGGTGTGCCAGCCAATATCAGGCCACACTCCACCAGAGCTACAGCCACCTCCATAGCCTTCCTAAGAGGGGTGGCTACAAAGGACATTCTAGAAGCTGCTACATGGAGCTCCGTGCATACATTTTCCAAGCACTACAACCTGCCTTTATATTCCAGATCCCGAGCAGGCTTTGCTTCGGCAGTCCTGCAGGGCATTTTAGCTACACCATCCTTATCTTAGAGCCTACCACCCCAGCTTGGCTATGGTATTCAACCCATATGTAAGGACTGCAGTTGCATTCTTGAAGGACATAGTACAGTTTTGTACCTACCATAAATGTAGATGTCCGATAGATATGCAACTGCAGTCAGGTTTTCCCTCCCTCCTACCCCTCTGTGTATTGGGTCCACTTCCCTCCTTTTATACTTAGCTGGGGATATCTGTTATGGTGTATCTGTTTATTGCTATTGTGTATGTCTGGAAATTTTATCCAGTTCTAAATTTAGCCTTCCTTGGAGGGCACCTGGCATCTGGGGCAAGAAACACTGAGGAAGATGGCGTCGGCTGATGCTTTTGTACCCCAGCCACTCTGACGTCGGGGAGGAGGCGACATCAGCAGGCGCCGGACCCAGACTTTGGAATCCGGCCGACCGAGGGCTGCCTGTGGCAGGACAACCCATATGTAAGGACTGCAGTTGCATATCTATCGGACATCTACATTTATGGTAGGTACAAAACTGTACTTTTTACAAACTGAGACTAGTTCTGACCCCCTGATTATAGACAATTTAAGTGCTGGGCTGTAAATTTATTTAGTCTTGTAAAACTAAATTCAGAATGAAACAATCGAACATAACCAACCTTCTGCCTTTACAAATTCAGTTTTCTTATGCCAACATAACTATGTATGGGTTCTGTGAGATTGGTCAATTGTGACTAAAATTGACCTCTATATTTTTGATTGATTTTGGTTGACAATGCAGATGATTGAAAGCTATGTGATAAGGATAATCCCGGAGAAGAGGAATACACCCTTTCCCCGGTGATTGTGTGATACTGAAGTTACACAACTAAGAACCAAAACTGTGACTAAAAAACAAAACCAGCACTCAGGAATGAAGGTATCAGGCTGCAGTCTCTAAAAAAAAAATAATTTTTAATAAACTTAAGTACTTTAGTCAGAACAAACCTGACTTCATCAGAATCCAGTTGCAACATCCAAAAGCAACCTAATTAAACACTCATTTTTAAAGCAAAATAACCATTTTAAAACTTTAAAACATGTTGTATTTTATACTTTATAAGGTAAAAGTCTCAAAGCACTATTTGTTTATTGTGTATAGGAGAGGTAGATCCCTTAAGAATTTGCTTGAGGGGAAGAAACAGTCAGGTTTATACTAGTAGGAAGAGGGGTACGTTCAGATGTAATTGCTGTGGACAATGCAAGTACATTCTGGAGGGTGACAAGGTTCAGGTTAATGGAACTTAATGTTTTTGCTTCCTTTCATTGTATTTGCAACAACAGGGGTGTGATGTATTTGGCTAAGAGCCAACAGTGTAAATATTTTTATGTTGGGAAGACCCAGCAAAAATTTAAAGAAAGAATATATAAGCATATGGCAAGTATTAGGAACATGGACACAAACAGCTCTATGTACAAATGTATAGAAAATTACCCTAAGCATAGGTTTGCCTTTTATGGGTTGGACCCTGTAGTAAGGAATCCTAGAGATGGACCTTGGGAGGATTTAATTGAGAAGAGGGAGACATTGTGGCAACCAAGACTATGGGCTAATGTGCTCTCTGGGCTAAATGAATGTATTTTAATAGCCAGTACTTTGAAACTTCTATCTTAAAGTATAAAATACAATATGTTTTAAAGTTTTAAAATGGTTATCTTCCTTTAAACATGAGTGGTGTTTAATTGGGTTAATGTCATGTGACTAAATGAGGGTTAAAAAGCCTGCTTTTGTATGTTGTAACTAGATTCTGATGAAGTCAGGTTTGTTCTGAAGAAAGCTTTTAATCAAGTTTATTAAAAATATATTTTTTAGAGACTGCAGCCTGGTACCTTCATTCCCAAGTGCTGGTTTTGATATTGGAGCTAGTATGTAAATTAGGAAGGCATGCAGGTTGACTTGCATTGTTTGTATGAATGAATGTTCTGATGAGTAACCCTGGAGTGTGCGCACAAGGTGTGAACATTTTGCTGTTCAACATTACTACGTTGATAAGCACATTAGCATAATGCCTAATCGACTATTGCCACTAGATCCATGAATGTATGAATATGTATAAATACACAAGCGTGTGTGTGTATGTATATATACACACACACACATCCTTCCACATGGAGGCAAAAGCCTCTTAGCTGGCATGGAATCAAAATAGATTACTATGTAAACCAGTGAAAGTTTTAAATATTTCCTCAATGTATGGTATGTTGCAGCACTATGGCACCCCCCCCCATTCTGTGCCTTGTATATACCATCCTCAGATATACAGACATCTTTCCTGATACAGTTTATTGTAAATACATTTCTTCAAATCATCTCTTCAAAAGTTATGTAATGCTCCACTATTACATTTCATAATTGTTGGTTTAATTTTCCTTACTAATTTACTCCAATTCTCAATCGATAATATGACTCTGTCATTGTCCAGGTTGGTGTGAATGACCTGAGACGTACCTCCCTGGACTACATGAAGAGACATGGAGGAGCTCTCTGATCTTGTAGCCCAGGCAGGGATGATCCTAGCCCTGAGTAGCATCCTGCCATCACCCAGAATGATACCACATTACAAGGACAAAATGATTGACTTCAACTGGCTAAGCTTCTGGTGTCATTCTAAGGGGATCCAGTATGTCTGCCTGGGAGGCGTGTCCATATTCATTAAGGATATCTACACCTCCAGACTAGTTGCTCAACATAATGCATCCGAGATTATCCAAGTGCAACTAACTCTGGGCAAGACTGCAATCCAAATTGTTACTTGCTACAGATCCCCCACCATGCCCCAGGATTCCCACTCCTCATTTCTTGATACACTGGAAAATATTAGGGTACAACCCAACACCCTAATAATAGGTGATTTCAACTATCCCACCATTAACTGGGAAAACTACTCGTGTACCAACTCTTTTGCTCAATGTTTTCTGGAATTCATAAATTTCAACGCCTTGGATCAACTTATCCACACCCCCACCAGGGGCAGCAGTAATTCTAGACCTGGTCATTACCAACCTGGGCGATCGGTGCTCCACACCAGAGATCAATTCTTTGTTGGTCAGATCCAACCACAAGCTAATCAGCCTAGACATCCGCATCCCGCCCCCAACCCCCATTAGGGAAACCACTGTAAAAAGTTTCTCCAAAGCCAACTTCACGTGTCTTAAGATAGAAGTGGCAAACTTCACAATACCCATGCAGATGGACAATAGAGGTATGATCGCTGAATCCTACACAAATGCACTTTATAAGCACTTACACGAGTGCATGGATCAAACTATCCCTAACAGAACCAAGATGCTATCCTCCAAAAAAAAAAGGAAGCCAATCTGGCGGTCCCCTGCCATAAGCAAACTCTACAACAGAAGAAAGAAACTGTTGCACAAAAAAGTAAAATCCCATGACTGGAAGAACTCCCTGGTTAGCCTCATTAAGAAGCTGAGATCCCTCATAAAATCCTCCAAAGCTAGTTATGAAAACAGTCGCCACTAATTCTAAAGACAACCACAAAGCATTCCATAGCTATGTCAAGAATCTCAATGGCAACACTCAGATCTGCTCTGAGTTACAGCACAATGGCACTAAATATACAGAACCAACTGATATTGCCAGCATCGTTGCAGGTGGGTTCAGTGCTAACTTTACCCCACCCCCCCACCCCTTACACTTCTCTATACCAGAAGAATGCAAAGTTCCTGTAATTATGGCTGCACAGGTAAAAACCACACTCTCCAAAGCCAAGAACACAGCATCCATGGGAACTAACAACATCCCAGGCTGCGTTCTACATGAACTATAGAATGAACTGGTACCCCACCTAAGCACCATGTTCAATCATAGCCTCACCTCAAGCTTTGAGCCCACTGAATGATGCACAGCGACGGTTATCCCACTCCACAAAGGGGGAGCCATCACAGACCCCGGGAACTACTGCCCCATTAGCCTAACGAGCCTGGTCTGCAAGGCCATGGAACGTATCATCATGGAACTTGTAAACAAAGACATTGGTAATCTCCAAACTCTGGACCCCACCCAGTTCAGGTTTGTAAAAAGCAGATCATATCTCCTAAACCTGATTGACTTCTTTGAAGCAGCCACCAAAGCCGTAGACGAGGGTAAGGTGGTTCACACAGCCTATCTAGATCTCGCCAAGACGTTTGACACCATCCCCCACTCTGTAATTGTAGATACACTCACTAAACTAGGTATAAATCCCTGTCACAGGATGGGTTGCCAACTAGCTCACTGACAGAACCCACACTGTGAAAGTAGCAGACTCCAAATCTGACTTCAGACCAGTGACAAGTGGAGTATCACATGGTTCAGTCCTGGGTCCTCTCCTGTTTGGTATCTACTTTTCTGAAATACAGGCTAACACCGAAGGTCTTTGGCTAACGAAGTTCACAGATGACTGCATACTAGGAGCCATAATTGAAACTCCTAACGATGTGGACATCCTACAAAAGGGCCTCACTGAGACAGATGCCTGGTGTCAAAGCCATGGCCTCAAGCTCAATGCCAGAAAGTGCATTGTCATCCCCTTTGATAAAAACTCTGTACCCATGAGCTACCACATAACCAAAAGTGTAATAAGAGACCTTGGGACACAGGTGGACAGTAGTCTCTCCTTTGATAATCATATCGCCACAGTAGTCAGGAAATCCTTCTACTTGGCACACTTCATCACAAAAGGTTTCTCATCCAGGAAAAAAGAGGTCATTGTTCCCCTCTACTAGTCACTAATTAGACCCATTATAGAATACAATGCCCCTTTTGGTATGTACCTCACAAGACATCTACAACAGCTAGAAAGGCTGCAAAAATACCTCACAAAGAGGATTACTGGCCTCAAACAGATGCCCTATGCAGACCGTCTCATAAAACTCCAGCTTTACTCAGTCGCTTATCGCCTATTCAGAGGCAATCTCTGCCTTAATATACAAAGCTATGTCAAACCCAGAGCTGTTGGACATGCTCCACTTAAAGAAATCCCAATCCCTCTGAGCTACATGCTCTAGGGACCTAAACCTTGTCACCACAATAAACGGAACATGCTGGAGGGATAGATTCCTGTCCCAAAGACTTCCCATACTCTGGAACAAACTACCTATCTATATCAAACAAGGCTTCTCATTAGCACTCTTCAAAAAAAAATCTTGATGATTGGATGGGAAATAGGAAATTCACCCCGGGGATCACCTCTATGGCTCTGCTCGACAGGGGCACAGGAAAATAATTTTCTTGGATGGCGAAAGCCAGGGTACCTTTTTGGCTAGGCTTGTATTGGCCCTAGGGCTGATGGCCTAGTTACCTACATATGAGCCTATAGTAGGTCATATAGTCTGTTAGGTGAATTAATGACACCCCAGACGTGCCATTTAGCCTACATTCATTCTGGGCTTTTTATAGCTGAAGCGGATTGAGTTTCAGGCGTAGCAGCTTCTTTGCAATCACCCTTTTATGACTTTCACGGGTTTTATAATTCTTTGATGCCAGGAGTCATAACATGATTTCTTGTCTAATTGAAAATGTCTGCTGATAAAACTAAGATAATTACTATTGGGGCTCTTAATCTGACCATCATACCTCTCAACTGTTCAGATTTTTACCTCATATTTTAGGTTAGTTCCTTATAGAATTTGTGGTTTTGTGATAAATAATTTGATTGATGTCATTAACTAATGACCGACTTTTGATTTTCAGATTACATATCCTTCAGAAAATGCATACTAATGCAGAACTTGTTGCAAGTTTCTAAGTTTGTAAGACCACTATTTAAAATCTGCCCCTGATTTGGAGCCTTTGTCCTCCATTATTTTTGACTTTGTCCAAAATTATTGTGCAAAGAGGTTGAGAGGTGTGCTGACCATGCATTCTCATTCTTTGCTCATCTAAAAGCAGCAATTTAAGTTTTTAAAGCAGTTAATGCTGAAAATGTCAATGCAGATACAGCAGTTGTAGTATTTAACACACCGCTGTTGCACTGTAGTTGATTAAGACTGCAGATATCCAGTCGCAGTCTGAATTGTACTTGTGAACGGAAGCTTACTGCAGTTGTACATAATTTTACTGTTTGTTCATTCAGTTCCATTTATTTAGCTTTCCTCAAGGAAACTGATCCTCTGTTCCTCTGCCCTTCTTTGCAGATCATACTGCTTTTTGTCTTCTGTCCCTGTGAAATGTGTGATGCTCAGCTGTCCTTTGGTGCTTAGTGACCAACTCCAGGGTTTTCCTCCTTTCTTGCCCTTGTTAACTCTTGGCCTGCAGGGTTTTTCTCCTTTCTTGCCCTTGCAACTATTGGCCTGCAGAAACCTCATTTCCTGAAGTCAACCACTTCAACTTAGAAAGTGCATCTTCTGCTGAAAAGAAGGTGACCAGATTTCCTGGGAGAAGAACTTTTGTCTGCACAGGATACAAGATGCAAAATTTCCATTTTTCAGAAGGATAGATTTTGATAGCAGGTAGGAAAGACAATCTCTTCATTTTAGTTTTGTTGGAAAACTTCTGATGTTAAATTGTCCAGTCTCGCCTTCGTTCTTGCGGGATGGGTCCGGAGCCGATCCTCTGCTCCAACTTGGCCACTTCTATAGCTCAAGAGCTCTTTACTGGCTCGAGGCTACCCCTTATCCCAGAATGCCCAGTGTCAGCTACCCAGATCTCGTTTGCCGCTTCAGCTGCGAGGTTGCGTCAGTACTGGCTCAGGCTTAGTATAACGTTTTTCTCCATGTAAAATTCAATAATTTAGTTGAAAAAAAGTATTTTCTTCACTGTTTTATAGTAGTTTATAAGTTTATTTAGTCCTAAACCCCTTATCTCGTCCTTTGCTCTGTTTTTTGTGCTGTGTTGGCCGTCGCCCCTTAGTCGCTAGGCCTTCCGTTTGTTTACCTGAACTTGTTTAAGTTAGAGAGTCCCCCCCCTTAAGGACAGCCATTTAAGTTAGAGGCTCTCCTTTTAAGGTTATCAGTATAATTTTTATTATTGTAGTGTGTCTGTGTGGTACTTCCTTCTTTTTTTCTTAGTATGTCCAAGGAAGTTAAAACCTCAGGGTTCAAAAAGTGTGACTCATGCTGATATCTGACAGATGGGCATGCTAGTTGTGTTTACTGCTTGGGGGCACTGCACCTGCAGGACTTTTGTTCTATTTGTCATGCCTTTAGTCCAAGGGTCCTGCAGGAGCGGAAAAACAAGCTTATTCTCCGTGGATTATTAAAACATCTCAGCCAGTGAAACCTTTGAAACCAGTCAAACCATTGGCTCCATGTTCGGAACCAACCGGTGAGCTTGACAAACCAAGTGTGTCTATGCCTTCTGGCACCGCCAAGACTACTCCTCCGTCGGCACCACCTGTTACTTTGGAGCCATCTCGGAGCCACAAACGAGCTAGGTCTCCTTCATTGGAGCTGATTTGCTCGGTGCCACAATCACCTTTACTTCAAAGCAAGACCAGTCATCGCTCATCTTCCCACTCCTCTTGATCCTCGAGGTTATCGGATTAGGCTTCGGCTCCATCTGCTTCTATTTCGATTCCTCCTCCGACTATGCTTAGTTCGGAGCCGGAGTCCATGGTTCCTTCAGCTCCGATGACATCCTCTTTGGCTCCAGGGGGGGGGTGGCATTGGACCCTTGTCTGACCCTGCTCTCCCTCTCGGAGTTTCCGCTCAGCTGAGCTCGGCTCTCACATCGGCCTTGGAGCATTTGCACTCGACGCAGAGTGGGATTCTTGTCTCTTCGGAGCTGGAGCCCTCCTTGTGTCAAGACCGTGACGCTTTTGAGGTCATGCAGAGAGTGCTATCTACTGGCTCTGTTCCCCCTCGGGGCCTGTGACAACCTCTGCTCCTCCTCCAGCCCCAAAGCGTAGGGAACCTATGCCCCAGGACACCCCATTGGGTGAACCCTCTTCTTTCGAAGCCTCCCGAAAGCATTCTGAGCAGGCTCCTCGGAATTAAAAGTGCAAGAGGAAGCACCTAGACTCCCCTGAGTCTGTCATCTCTGATACAAACCTGGGTGAATCGGAGGAGTCCCCCTCTGAAGAGGTTTCCTTTTCGGACATCCTTGAGATTCTTAGGCAGAGGCGTAGCTGGACTTCCCTAGCCCCGTCCTAGGACGAGTCTGTGTACCTGGACGCATTTGGTTCCTGACCTTCCACCTCCTGGGTGTCTCCGCTTTTTGATCCACTCATGTCTGTAGTGGCTTGAAAGGCTTGGTCAGCTCCAGATTCCATGGAACCTGTCCCGAGGAAACCCAATAAATTTATCAAGGCTCCCCAAGACAAACAATTCTTGACTAAAGGTGTCCCAGTTGATGCCATGGTGGTAGCAGCAGCCACAAAGAGAGTTAGCTGAAACCTCCTCATCTGTCCATCCACCGAATAAAGACTCTTGTATGATTGACAGCTATGGGAAGTGAATATTTTCATCAGCGACCTCTTTCCTTAGGTCCCTGAACTGTCTTTCCCATTTTACTAGGCTTCAGAGGGATCCCCTAAAAGAGCTTTGAGATACCCTACAAGATCCCACAGCTGAGGGAGCTTCAGCCAAGGTAGCTACCCAGCTGGTGACTCTTAATTCAACCTCCTTTGATGGCTCCTCTCTTTTGGCCTCAGTTGAAAGACATGCTTACCAGGTGCCAGCAGGAAGGCAAGATGCTCTCTGATGTCGGAGTCCATTTTTTCACTCATACTAGACCATACCCAAAGGGTCAGAAGGGTGAAAAGATGTGGTTTCGAAAATCCCAGGGACCCTTTCCTGATGCACATGGTGAATTCTCCCCCAGAGGCAGAGGGGGAAATAACAATGGCAGATGCTGCCCTTTTGGCAGAGGGGGTCCACAAAAATCAGCGTGACAGAGATACGTTCTCTTCCAAACCCTATCAACATCCCCTGAAGTGATGCCCGACTGCTCAACTCTGGAGGCAGTCGGTGGAAGGCTTTTATTGTACCCAGTTGCCTGGCAAAATATTACAAAAGAGAAATGGATACTATCCATTATATCCAAAGGTTACAAAATTCCCTTCCATCAACCCCCTCCTATTTCAAAAAAATACATCCCAGATGTTCCACCCAATCTAAGGGATCAGGTGGTCACAGAAGTTTCAAGACTGCTAGAAAAAAAGAGCCATCCAGGAAGTCCCCGCAGACCAAGTAGGATCCGGAACTTAAAATTCTTTTTAGTGCCCAAAAAAACAGGGGACTGGAGACCAATTCTGGATCTCAGCAGATTGAACAAATCTGTACAAAAAGAAAAGTTCCGGATGGTAACACTGCAGTCCATTCTCCCCTTTCAGGGTCAGGACAATTGGATGTGCTCCGTAGATCTTCAGGACGCGTATGATCATATAAAAATGGACAGACTGTCCAGGAGATTTCTATGCTTCCGGCTAGGGGGACAGTCATTACCAATTCAGAGCTCTGCCCTTTGGTCTCACCACAGCCCCCAGGGTATTCACCAAATGCATGGCAGTAGTTACGGCTCACCTAAGACTTCTAGGATTCCAGGTGTTTCCTTATTTGGACAACTGTCTCCTCACTGCTGCCACCAGGCAATAACTTATAGAGGCATGAGATTACACAATAACATTCTGTGCCCAACTAGGCATCACAATAAACTTAGAAAAATCTGCCTTGTTGCCCTCTCAGTCTATTACTTACATAGGAGCAGAGCTAGACACGAGAAAAATGATTGCAACATTGCCTCAGGAAAGAGTTTCCATTATCCGACAACAGGTGTCACTTCTCCTGAGGAGCAAAAGAATTCAAGTCAAATATGCCCTTCAAGCTTCTAGGGTCCATGGCAGCAGCCATTCTTTTAGTTCCCTTGGCACGCTTTCACATGAGAATCCTTCAGTGGCTTCTGTTCACACAATGGTCCTTCCAGGAATTACCCATGTCTCACATGATGCTAATTACGGAATCTTGCAAAAGACTCCTTTCCTGGTGTATGGTCTCCCCACTAGTGGCTCAGGGCAGACCCTTCATGGAATCCCATCTGATTGCCACAGTGACCATGGATGCTTCCCTGATAGGGTGTGGGGGGGCATTATCTAGGGAAGACAGTCCAAGGCACGTGGCAACTTCACGAGTACCACTTGCACATCAACATCCTGGAGATGAGAGCGGTGCTTCTAGCATTGCAAGCTCTTCAATACTCTCTCCCTGCCAGCAGGACTATTGCAATACAGACGGACAACATGTCAGTGGTTTGGTACATCAACAAACAGGGCGGAACCAGGTCTTACCCCTTGTGCCGAGAGGCCCTCAGACTGTGGCAATGGGCGATTTCCTTCCAACTTTTTCTGACAGCAACGCATATCCCTGGGAAATTCAATGTAATAGTGGACAGGCTCAGCAGGGCTATCCTCATGCCACACAAGTGGTCTCTGAAACAGGAAATTGTGGATCTTATTTTCCACAAATGGGGCCAGCCTTGCTGGGAGATCTCTGCCTCTCCCCTCAACAACAAATGCAGCAGCTATTTCTCCCTTGTTCCTCCTCCAGGTCAGACACCCAGGGACGCTCTAGTCCACGATTGGCCTGCATTTCCCCCCTTCCCCTAATTCCAAAAGTCCTTCAGAAAGCGAAATTGTTGGGTTGCAAGATGATTCTCATTGCCCCCTATTGGCCTTGACAGATTTGGTTTCTGTTCCTTCACCCCCCACCTTCTAGCCCAGCCTTGGGTTCTGGACCCAGTGCCCGGACCTCTTGATTCATCAATCAGATGGGTTACACCAATCGCTCCAATCTCTCAAGCTCACAGCTTGGTTACTCCACTTCCAATCTTAGCCATGCTCCCCAATATTTCCCCAGCAGTGCGTGATATTATTGATCTGAAGTAGGATGTTCATTTGTCAGCAACCTGTGGGTTACGGATCCGATATCGGGTCCGAGCCAGCAACTTGTTTCAAGCCAATGGATCCGAGCTCCTAACTCCTCCCTTCACCCATAATCCCCTGCTAACCCTCCATGACCTCAGATCTAGTTTGCCGCGCTTGTGATGGCTGGATCCTTTTAGAGCTCTTCAGATAAGTGAGGAAAAAGTTACCTTTTTCTAAGTACTTTTCGTCAGGAATTTCTTTTTTAGTTTAAATTAATACTTTTAAAGTGTGTCTGAGTTAGGTTCCTTGTTTTTTAATTAGTACCCTCCCTTCGCTGGTCGCTAGTGTGTGAGTGTTTGTTGCGTGTCTTTTGGGGCCTGTGTGTGTAGTTGTTTTTCTTTTTTTTAGTTTAAAAAAAAAAAAAAAAAAAAAAAAAAGGGAATGGCTGAGGCCCCAAAAGCCATATTTTCCAAATGTACCGAGTGTGGACATAAGCTCTCCCCGGCTGATGGCCACACTCGGTGCGTTCGGTGCCTTGGGGTTGAACACCTCAGCTCGGGCTGTACTATCTGTGCAGCGTTCAACCCCAGGGCACTGAAAGCACGGAGGTCGAAGCTGGTCCTGGCGGGACTTCTACCCCTGGATTCGGCTTCGGCCTCCATTACCTCTGCTGCTCCCGTGGCTCCACCTCAGCCTGTGGTGGCTGCCACTCCTGCCCCCCTGCCTCCGACTGGGACTCAAACTCCCGCTAAAGTGTCGGATGACAGGGAGGCCAGGAGGGAGAAACGGAGGGAGAAGCACCACAAGCGGCGGGCCGAGACCTCCGTTTCGGCCCCGCCAGCTAAGCGGGCTTCTCCCTCCACTGGTTCTAGGTCTCCTCGGCTCCGATCCCCTTCTTTCTCCCCGGGGCCCGAGGAGGAGGAGACCCAATCTCCGTCGTGGTCATCGAGGCGGCATTCCAGGCCTGCCTCGGTGGCCTCCTCAAGATCTACCTTCAGTTTATCAGATGCAGACTTGGACCGGATGATGCGAAAATTCATCCAGGCCCAGCTGCAGATGGGAGTGCTCTTGCCTCCTCCCCCCCCCCCCTCAGGGGGGTGGAGCTCAACACCTTTTTTTCACCCAATTGCTCCTTCTCCGACCTGCTACCCGGGTTCGGAGCACTCTGAGCCGAGCAGCCTTGGAGCCGGGGGTGGGTCGGCGCCGACAGTACTTGGTACTTCGGATCCGACCCTGCCCTCGAGCCTGTCGGATCCGACCTCTCGGAGCCATGGTCCGAGCTTCGGATCCGGGGGATTCAGTGTGCCTTCGGCTCCGTCCAGGTCGGAGCACACTGGTCCCTCGGATCCGACGGTCTTGGCGCCGGCTCTGATCCCTTCATCGGATCCGAGTGGGAGCCAACTTTCGGATCCATTGGAGAGTGGCTCTCCCTCGGCATTTGATGTTGTGGAGAGGGCTCTGTTGAGAGCATCCGGACCCCCGGTCCTTGCATCGACTCCTCCCTGCACTCCCTCTCTGCTGGGCCAGGCTTCCATCACCTGGCCAAAGGGACAGCCTGCTTTGATGTCACAGATAGTTCCATTGGAACAAGATGTTGCTGGTGAGGCTTCCTCGGACAGTCCCCCCGAGGAAGCTCCCCGCAAGCATAAGTGCAAAAGGAGGCACGTGGACTCCCCTGAGTCCTTAACCGAGGACACGGACTTGGAGGAAGGGGAAGGCTCCCCAAGATCGCCCCCTGAGGATGTCTCCTTTGGAGACATCATGGAGATGCTGAGAATCAGAGGTGGGTGGTCTGCCCCTAAGTCTTCCTCTGACGAGTCCGTGTTTCTGGAGGCATTCGAGGCAGGCCCATCTACCTCCTGGGTGTCCCCTCCATCCGACCCCCTGGTGGACCTCATTACCACCAGGGCGTGGAAGGATCCGGACACCGTGGAGCCAATACCGAAGCGACCGGATAGGATTCTTAGCCCCCCCTCAGACCGGTCACATTGGAGTAAGGGCCCCCCTGTAGATGCCATGTTGACGGTGGCAGCCACAAAGAGGGAATTGGCTCAGGAGAGTCCCTCAGTTCATCCACCAAGCAAAGAGTCCCGTTTGATGGATTGCTTAGGGAAGCCAGTCTTTAGTTCAGCGACCTTCTCAGTAAGGTCTCTGAACTATATGGCATATGTCATCAGGATGCAGCGGGATCTTATCAAAGAATACGCTGCATCCCCCCCTGAGTCCTTGTCGGAGGAGGATAAACAATTGTACTCCACCTGAATGGCCACTCTGAGATCTATTTCAAACACCTCTATGCGGCTGTTGTCCCACGCCACAGAGGGAGCCGCTAGGGCTAGCGGAGCAGGCCTAGTCATGAGACGTCAGGCCTGGCTCCATCATTGCGACTTTACGGAGCCCTTTAAAGCGTCCTTCGCGAACACCCCCTTTGATGGTTCTGCCCTATTTGGCAAAACAGTTCGCGAGACGCTTGTCCAGAGTGAGAAGGACGGGAAGACGTTGTCTGCCATCGGAGTCCGCTTCTCTGCTCCCCAGCGGTCATTTTCAAGGAAACAAAAGGGTCAGAAGAAGATGTGGTTCCGGAAATCACAACATTCCCAACCAGCTCCGGACAACCAGTCCTACCGTGGCAGAGGTGGACAGGGAGGACGTCGCCCCAGGGGCAGAGGGGCTCCGAGAAATTTTGGGTCCAGAGAACCTTTCTCTGAGCGGCCCGCGCAGCAGCCCTGAGGGGTTGCCCGGCTGCTCCACTCTGGAGGCAGTCGGGGGGCATTTTTCGAAACATCTAGCGGCATGGGAGTCCATCACAACAGACCACTGGGTGCTTCGCATCATATCCAGAGGGTACAAAATACCAATACTTCTTGTCCCCCAATCCAAGAACCTCCCTGATGTACCACCCGATAAGAGGGAGGCCGCGGCGGCAGAAATACTGCAGCTGCTAGAAAGAGCCATCCAGCCCGTCCCCCAAGACCAGCTCGGATTAGGGTTCTACTCCAGGTTCTTTTTGGTGCCAAAAAAGACGGGGGATCTGAGACCCATCCTAGACCTTTCCCGCTTGAACCTGTCAGTAACCAAGGAAAAATTCTGAATGGTCATTCTTCAATCTATCCTCCCCCTTTTGAGGGAGAACGATTGGATGTGCTCTGTAGACCTCAAGGATGCGTTTTACCACATCTTAATGGACAAATGATCCAGGAGGTTCCTTCACTTCCGGCTGGGAGCCAGTCACTACCAGTTCAGGGTCCTTCCCTTTGGCCTCACCACAGCCCCCAGGGTGTTCACCAAAGTGTTAGCAGTGATTGCGGCCCACCTGAGACTCCAGGGAATTCAGGTCTTCCCGTACCTGGACGACTGGCTCCTGACCGCACCAACAAGGCATCTACTTTGCTCGGCCAGAGACTTCTTTCTCCATCTAGCCCCACAACTAGGCATTACTATCAATGTCGGCAAATCTCTACTGGCTCCAACACAGATCATAGAATTCATAGGTGCCAGAATAGACACCAGAGATTTGCGAGCCTTCCTAACTGCCGAGAGAATCAGAAACCTACAACTTCATGTGCGGGCTATCCTTCATTCAGAGGCTTCTCCAGCGGAATTGATCCTGAGGGCACTAGTCTCCATGGCGACAGCGATTACACTCCTTCCATGCGCCCGTTTGAACATGCGAGTCCTGCAATGGACTCTGTTAGTGCAATGGTCTTTCCTATCCCTTCCTCTCCACCATCCCATTGCTATCAGCAAGGCTTGCAGAAGGGCGCTACTATGGTGGATCCAAGCATCGAACTTCCATACGGGCCGTCCCTTCTGCACCTCTCCCCCTATCGCCACGGTGACCACGGACGCTTCCCGCCTCGGGTGGGGGGGGCATTATTCAGGCAGGACAGTCCAAGGCACGTGGAACGATACAGTGACCTCCCTGCATATCAATGTTCTGGAGATGAGAGCGGTGCTGTTGGCGTTGCAAGCACTTCAGAGCTTCCTCCCCGCAGGAACGATTGCAATTCACTCAGACAACATGTCAGTGGTCTGGTATATCAACAAACAGGGGGGAACCAGATCTTACCCTCTTTGCTGCGAAGCCATGAGAGTGTGGGAATGGGCGATCTCCACCAACCGCTTTCTGATTGCAACGCACATTCCGGGGAGGACCAACATCCTAGCGGACAAGCTCAGCCGCACCCTTCTTACCCCTTACGAGTGGTCTCTCAATCCTCTAGTAGCGAAGCAGATATTCGCAACATGGGGGACCCTGCTGCGATCTTTTTGCATCTCCATCAAACGCCAAATGCGACAATTTCTTCGCTCTAATCCCCCCACCAGGGGAATCTCCAAGAGACGCTCTGGTGCATGCTTGGCCACCCGGTCTACTCTATGCCTATCCTCCTCTTCCAATGATGATACAACTCTTACAGAAAGCCTCGCGGTTGGGGAGCAAGATGATTCTCATTGCCCCATTCTGGCCTCGACAAATTTGGTTCCCTTACCTGTGGTCTCACCTTGTGAATCACCCTTGGATTCTAGATCCCATTCCGGATCTCATCTCCCATCCGTTGGACTTGCCAACTCCAAACCTGGACAATCTGAAACTGAGAGCTTGGCTGCTCCAGTTCCACTCCTAGTTAGGACTCCCGGTATCTCTTCACCAGTCAAAGCCATCCTCGTGGCAGCGCATAAGCCCTCCACCAGGAAAGTGTATCACAGTAAATGGAAACGTTTTTCTATCTGGGTGGAGCGCCGCGATCTAGATCCCTTTACGGCTCCTCTTCCATCCATTTTAGACTTCCTAACTGAACTCTTTCAGGAAGGCGCTAGTTGTTCAACTGTCAAAGTGCAATTGGCAGCCATTTCTCATTATCATGTGGAACATGATACAGGGCCCTTGATGTCAGCCAAATTGTGTAAAAGCTTTCTCAAGGGTACCTTTTTACTTAGATCCCCTGTAAAAGAAGCCATACCACCATGGGATCTTACTTTAGTTCTTCAAGCCTTGACTGCTCCACCCTTTGAACCCGCTGCTTCAGTGGATCTCAAATTCTTGTCATGGAAAACAGCATTTCTTGTAGCCATTACTTCAGCGAAAAGAGTGTCGGAACTTCAGGCTCTTTCTGTGAAGCCTCCATACCTGATTTTTCACCCTGATAGTGTACCTCAGGATCAATCCCTCCTTTCTTCCCAAGATAGCATCAGAAACCAACATTTTCTTCCCTAAATATCAAAATAAGGGTGAATACAAGCTGCACTCATTGGATGTTCATAGGCAGCTCCATTTTTATACCCATAGGACAGCTGGCCGTAGACAATCTGACCAGCTGTTCGTTTCCTTTGCAAAATTTAACTTAGGGAAAGCTATCTCTAAAGTATCTTTATCTCGCTGGATTTCCCAATGTATCCTACTGGCTTATCAAGCCTCGGGTAGACCTGCACCAGAAGGAGTTCATGCTCATTCCACCCGCTCCATTTCTACTTCTGCGGCTTTCAAGTCTAGAGTTCCTTTGGATGATATTTGTTCTGCAGCCACTTGGGCTTCATCTCATACCTTTATCAACCACTACAAGCTAGACCTGCTTTCTAGAGGGAGAAGCATCCTTTGGCTCTGCGGTGCTTTGTAATATCCTTCCATGATGGCCACCCAGGGTGAAGGTAGCTTGGGACTCTGTCCCACAGGTTGCTGACAAATGAACATCCTACTTCAGATTTAGAAGTTATGTACTCACCATAACGTTCCATCTGAGTAGGTAGTTCATTTGTCTGCAACCACCCCCCCCCCTCCTTCCCCCTGACCTTCTTCGGATCTATTAGTTGTTAGATATCCTTTGTTGGATATATATTGAGAGGCAAACTCGATCTGAGGTCATGGAGGGTTAGCAGGGGATTATGGGTGAAGGGAGGAGCTAGGAGCTCGGATCCATTAGCTTGAAACAAGTTGCCGGCTCTGATCCGATATCGGATCCGTAACCCACAGGTTGCAGACAAATGAACTACCTACTCAGATGGAACGTTATGGTGAGTACATAACTTCTAATTTCCTCCCATAAGACAACTACAAGGAAAGTTTATGCTAGCAAATGGAAGAGATTCTCTTATTGGGCAGAATCCAGGAATTTAGATCCCTTTACAGCTCCTGTACACAAAATTTTGGATTTCTTAGCAGAACTGTTTTGATCTGGTGCAGCTGCTGCTACCATTGGAGTACGACGATTTCAAATTTTCACATCAGAGTTTTTAACTCTAGCTTTACTGTCTCTCAAACTCTCTAAGGCCTTTATGAGAGGTACATCTCTACTTAGACCCCCCCAGTGAAAGAGCCACTTCCACCTTGATCTCAATTTGGTTCTGGCTTCCTTGATACTGCCACCCTTTGAACGAGCAGCATCATCTTGTTTGAAAATTCTGGCTTGGAAAACTCTTCCTAGTTGCTATTACTTCTGCCAGAAGTGTTTCAGAACTCCATGCTCTATGTGTTCGCCTTCCATACCTGGTTTTTCACAAAGACAGAGTTTCTCTGAGAACGGACCCATATTTTCTACCTAAAGTTTGTTCAGAACACAATTTGAATCAGTCCATTGAACTTCCTGTCTTTTTCCCTAATCATTCCAACGAGGCAGAATACAGATTACACCAATTGGATGTGCATAGACAACTATGTTTCTATTTCCGTAGAACTAGAGTTGAGAAAATCAGATCAGTTCCTTTATTTGCTAACAACAAACAAGGCCTTCCAGTTTCTAAAGTAACCTTGTCAATATGGTTATCAGACACCATTGCCTATACTTACCATTTGCGACAAAAAGATCTTCCAGCAAGACCCAAAGGTCATTCAAGCAGGTCAGTAGTTACCTCGGTAGCTATTCAAACTAGATTGCCCATAGATTCAATTTGTGCAGCAGCTGCTTGGGCAGATCCTCATACATTTATTTCTCATTACAAAGTAGATGTGGTCTCCTGGGGCAGGGCTTCCTTTGGTTTTACGGTTTTGAAGAGTCTGTTCCAATGAGCCACCCAGGATTAAGGTGCTAGGGACGCTGTCCCATCCAGCAAAAACAAAGGCAAGATTGGACAACTTAACATAAAGAAGCTATGTACATACCATAACATTCCATGTTAGTTTTCCTTCATCTCGCCTTCCTTCTTGCATCCCTCCCTCCTTCCTCGATGATTGAGGAGTTTTTCAATGGTTTCACTGGCTAACTTGTTTAGTTCTTAGTTGCTTCCCAAGCAAACCATGACAATTTACTCTATATCCAGGTTTAATAAAAATGGATCCATCTTCTATGATTGTCTAGTGTGAGCTATTTCAAATGAGATCTGGGTAGTTGACACTGGGCATTCTGGGATAAGGGGTAGCCTCGAGCCAGTAAAGAGCTCTTGGGCTATAAATTCATCTGCTTCTACGAGATCATCAGATCCAAGAACTCTCAAGCTCCTCCCTTTACCCACAATGCCCCACCATATGGTTAACTGAATGTATTTCCTTTGTGGTGAAAAAGGTATATCCTTGCCCACGCCTCCTAAAGATCATTTCACAAGGTCTATGGCAGTTTCTTCAGCCTTCTGGTCAAGAGTTTCCTTGGATGACATTTGTGCAGCTGCAACTTGGACTAATTCTCACATCTTTATTGCTCATTACAAATTAAATTTGATTTCCAGGAACAGAGCGGCCTTTGGCACTGCAGTGCTGTGGAATATCCTTCCATGAGGGCCTCTCAAGTTAGTCAGTGGGGACTCTGTCCCATCAGTTGAGGAATAAATGAAAAGGACAACATCAGGTAAAAAAAACTTCTGTACTTAGCAGAACTTTCCATCTCTGTTGTCTATTTTCATTCTTCCTCAGCTTCCCACCCACATGCCCCCTTCCTTTACTTCTGGAAAAATCTAGGAGTTGTACAGTAACTTGTGCTCCTTGTTTTGAGCTCCAGCTTCGCTTTTTTTCTTCTACCTTTATTAATTTATATAGCAGGTTGTCCCTATATGTCTAGGGGCAACAAACTCGGTCTGAGGTATGTTAGATTGGCAGGCCATTATAGTTAAAGGGTAGAGCTCAAGAGTTCTTGGATCTGGTAGAAGTGGCCAAGTTTGATCCGAGTATGTGATCTGAACTTATCAGTTGAGGAAGAATGAAAATGGACAACACAGATGAAACATTATGGTGAGTGCATAACTTTTTTTATAATTGCAGTCACCACTTCTATCATTCCTTAGTCTGATTTGTGTACATTAGACAACAGATTGGCATCAATGTTTTTGTAATTTCACCATTATTTTATCTAATAAATTGTTTCTCAAGTACTTTTCCAAGTTATTTAGATGATTAGCTGCATTCTTGCTTACCAATCATTTGTACGTTGACCATCGGTTAAGCCATGTGACCCTGTTTGCTTGTTTTGCACGAATGCTGCCAAATTGTTTTCCGATGTCTCTTTCATCCATTCCTCAATAAATGGGTTACTGGATACAACCAGGATCTGACTTCCGTCACTCTCAGACTTTGGATCCAAGGCTCAGATTCTTCCCCTTACTCATAATTCCCTCTTGATACTCTTAATAGCAGAGTACCTCAGGTCCATTTGTCACTCATTTGGCTCAGACATGATCTCTTGGCTCATTGCTTGGGTGATAGATAAGTTGTTGAGGTTTTTTTTTTGGCATATTTCTCTCTTCCTTTGCTGGGATACTTAGTGACTTCTCTAAGTCCATTTTATTTTTGTCTTCATATACCTTACTCCAATTCTGTTTATATATTTAAAACAAAACAAACAAAAAAAAAAACTTCCTCCTATTTTGTTTACATAAAAAAATATTTTTTTTTCCCTCTCGTCATTTTTGGTGCCTGTTTGAGCTTTACTTCGTTAGGTTCCTTCGAACCTCACCCTGATAAAAGCTAGTTGTTTTAATAGTCATTGTTCCTGTCTTTTTTCTTGTGGTAGCTGTTATGGTTGTTGGGGTGTAGTGTTATCGTTATGGTGAGCAAACTTTCCAGTTTTTAGAAGTGTGTGTTGTGGCCTTAAAGTTCCAAAACTGGATGCTCACACTAAATGGATGCATTTTTTAGGGGCCTCCCATTTAGATGAGGAGTGTTCAATTTGCACTGCTTTTTGTTCCAAGGCTTTCACAAGGAGGAGAAACGAGGGGTACATAACAGGCTACTCCCTGCTACAGGGGGAGAAGTTCTCCTTCAATATTCTTCATCTTTCCCTGCCTCCAAGAAGGTGGGGCAAAAGGAATTCTGAGTAGTATGGGGGGGGAGAGAAGGAAAGGTACAAGGAGCCCAAGAAACAATCTCTGGATTGGTCAGGTCTCTCAGTTCCAGCCCCAAAATTGCAGAGACCTTTTGACCCTGCTCCAGCTCCAAAGCCTGTTACAGTTGGATCCCACACTGCTTCACTCTTAGTCCCCCTGGACTCCAGTTGTTTTGTTTTTCCTGCAAAAATGATCCTTTCATAGGACATCCAGACCCCTTTCCACTGTTTTGTCCCTGAGATTGATGCAATGCTCCAGAAGCCTATCTGAAGTGGACAGTGATAGAATGATGAAGCTCATTACACAGATCCAGCTGGGGGATTTTCCAGCTCTGACCCCTGTTGGAGTTTCAGGCCTTGGACTATCTGCTCATCAGATTGTAGCTCCATTCCTGATCCCACCCTCAGATTTGGGGCTCTTAGATCTGAGAATTTCCCGGGGTTTGTCTGTGTCAGATCCGAAGGCTTGGTTCTCGTCAACTTTGACCTTAACTGTGTGTCTGATCCAATCTACTCAGTGTGTTTATGACCTCTATGGATTCCTCTTTTGTCCCCATTTAGCTATTTGGGTCCTTGTACTCCACCAGCCCCTTAGATTCTTGAGACAGTCCATATTATGGACTCCCCATCGGTTTCTGAATCTTTCCCACACCATCCCACTGGAGAGGGTTACCAGAAGCATTAGTGCAAAAGGAGGCACGTAGACTCCCTACAGGAATCCTTAACCATCTGTATCAAGTGTGGCCAGTAGCATGTCAAAAGCAGCAGGGACTGGTATGGATGAAAAAGGGGAAACCTGGATGGTTCTCTCTGACTTTTTGGAACACTTCAAAATGTCCTTTATTAATGCTGTCTCCAATGGGTCCACTCTTTTTGGACCTAAATTTAGAGAGACTGTCCAAAAGTGAGCAGGAGGGCAAAACCTTGTCTGCTGTAGGAATTCTGTTTTCTAGTCCCCAGAGAACTTTCTCAAGAAACCAGAAGGGAGGGAAGAAACTGATCTGATGTTCATGTCATCTTTCCTCACTCTTTGGTCTTGGATCTGACATCAGATCCGAGCCGGCAACTTTATAGACAGCTTCTAGGTTCAAGCTCCTCCCACTTCCATGATCCCATACTGCCCTCTAACCCCTCAGATCTCATTAAGCTTCAGATGCTTATTCTTGGCTGGAGTTTCCTGTGTGGGATAAGTAGCTTTATTTCTAAACTTTTTGTCAGGATTTTTCTTGTAAATTAGCATTTTTCTTGTTTGTGTGTTATGTAGCTCTTAGTAGTGCTAGTTTTATTCCCTTCCCTGGGCAGGTGGAGTCCCAGGCCTGAGGATTCACCATGGAGTCCTTAGGTGGGGGTTCCGGACCTGTCCCTTCCACTTGGTGCTTCGGCCCTTGACAGCTCAGGGCCTGTACTATCTGGAGGCCAGCAGGTGCTGGCCTGCCCTGGTCCTTTTCCCCTGTTGGGCTTTCCTGCCAGGAGTGTGGACGGGGTATCCTCCAGTCCTTTGGCTTTCCATAGAGAGGACCTTTTCCTCTCAGTTTCCTCCCAGATCTTCCAGGGACCATCCCAGCCCCTCTGGGGAGACCCCACTTATCCTCTCCCAAGTCAGCCCTCTTGAACCAGCCTTCAGGCAAGAGTTGCACCAGTTGGCGTCCCCCTCTCTTCTGAATCCTCTCCTGAGCCACCTCTGCAGAGGGTTCCTTTGAAGAGATCGTGTAAGAGGAGACACCTGGAATCCCCAGCTGAGTCAACCACAGAGGATACGGACCTCGATGAAGGGGAATGGGTTCCCCAGATCACCGCCTGAGGATGTCTCCTTTGGGGACATCTTGGAAAGCCTTAAGCTTAAGGGGAGTCTGTCTTCCCTCCCCACATCCCCTGAGGAGTCCGTCTTTCTGAAGGCTTTTGGGATGGGGCCATCTACCTCCTGGGTTTCTCCCCCTTGCAGACAAACTTGTAGATCTTATCAGCAGGGCATGGAAGGAGCCAGATACTGTAGAGCCTGTTCCCAAACGCGCAAATTCCTCCGTCCCCCTTCTGATATGCAACTCTGGTCCAAAGGCATGCCAGTTGATGCAATCGTGGTAGCTGCTGCCACTAAGAAAGAGCTGGCAGAACAGAGTGCATTTGTCCATCCCCCCCAACCACGAGTCCCAGGTGATTGACAGGCATGGAAACAGGTTTTCGCCTCGGCTACATTCAGTCTGCAGGCGCTTAACTACCTGGCACGTTTCACCTGGTTATAAATAGACTTGGTCAAGGAGCTTATCACGTCCCTTTCTGAGGCACTGCCTGACGGGGAACTAATTAAGATGCCCCCCAAACTACCCACACTTTCTTCCTTGGTTAATTCATCAGTGAGGCCGATTGCCAGTGCTATGGAAGGTGCCTCTCGAACAGCCGGCACACACACATCTATTCAGCATCATGCCTGGCTGTGCCTTTGTGGATTTGCGTCTTTCACCAGCGCTCCCCTTCGATGGTTCTATTCTGTTTGGCTGTTCAGTCAAAGAGATTCTTACCCACAGCGAGCAGGAAGGCAAGACCTTGTCAATTGTGGGAATCAGATTTTCCACCCCTCAACGCTCCTTTTCCAAGACACAGCGAAGGGCCAGGAAAATGTGGTTTAGCAAGTTGCAGTATGCCTTTCCACCTGCTCAGGTTGCGCCGTCCTCTAATGGTCAGTGGAGAAGTGTCAACTGCAGATGCCACCCCAGGTGCAGAGGAGGTCCGCAAGATCAGGGCTCCAGTGAACCCTTCTCTGAGAAGTCCCAACAGCTGTCCTGAAGCACTGCCCAACGGTCCTACCCTGGAGGCAGTTGGGGGTCATTTGTCTCTGCACCCTTTGGCCTGGGCAAGTATTACAAAGGATCATTGGGTGCTAAACATCATTTCCAGGAGTTATTCTATTCCCTTTTCTTAGTTGCTTCCTCTGATCAGGAGATTCCTTCCCGATGCACCACCTCATCAAAGGGAGCTAACTCAGAAAGAATTCAACTCTCTCTACTTAAAATATACTCTACTCAAATTCTATTGTTAAACTTTAAACAATGTATTCAATTCTGTTACATATTTTGCTTCCCTGTACTTAAGAAACTGCAACATTTTAGCTTACCTGTACTTAGGTCTCTGCCTGATCACCTTTTTCTTACATCATGTAATTTGCAGTTTACTTGCCTTATGTTTTTGTAATGCATCCTTGTTTGTTTATAACTGCCATGTAGTAAATAGCGGAGCTTTTCTCCCCGGGCCTCCACTGAAAATGGACATGTATCCAGTTGGACCAGCCCGGTTAACAAATGTAAAATAAATAAATAAGAATTGCTCAAGCTACTTCAAAAAAGAGCCATCCAAGAGGTCCACCCAGGACAATGAGTATCCGGAACCTACTCTCACTTCTTTTTGGTGCCAAAGAAGATGGGGACCTGGGTCCAGTCCTAAACCTCCGCAAACTTAGTCTCTCTGTCAAGAAGTCCAAGTTCCAAATGGTCACTGCCCAGTCCATTGTGCCTGCATAAGGATGATTGCATGTGCTGCGTTGATCTCCAGGACGTGTACTATCACATAAAAATGCAGGTGCTCCAGGAGGCATCTCTACTTTCGAGTAGGGGCCAATCACTACCAGTTCAAGGGTTTACTATCAAAAGGATGAAAATCACGTCCATGAATGGTGATGTCTGTGACAAGTAATGACTCATGAATATGAAGTAGGTTGTATGATTGACGCAGCAACGTCGACAAATTCTGTCGATCTTAAGGTGGAACTCTCCCGTTGACATACATGCTGAAACTCCCTGCCCGTGTACGTCGTTTTAAATGGACGTGCAAATGAACATCGACATTCCGACAGTCGCTCCTACAATGGTCGAGGAGGTGGCTGTCGAGCATGTTACTGTCAACCATTTGATGGTAAACCCAGTTCAGGACCCTACCCTTTGGTCTCACCACAGCCCCCCGGGTGTTCACCAAGTGCATGGCAGTCGTTGCAGCTCACCTGAGACTGCAGGGATTCCAAGTGTTTCTGTACCTCGACAATTGACTCCTCACACCTCCCATGAAGCATTGTCCGGTCACTGCCTCTCAGCACCTACTCCAACTATTCATCTGGTTAGAGATTACAATGAATCTGCCCAAGTCAAACTTGATTCCATCCCAAAATTTGGAATTCATCGGGATCCAGTTGGACACTTTGTCAGAGATTGCAGCACTACCTCTCCATCACATTCAACTCATCAGAACCCATGTCCAATGCCTTCTAGATCAGACTCATCCTCAGGCCCACCTTATTATCAGGGCCTTAGGGTCCATGGCAGCAGATATCTGGTGCCATTAGCTAGGCTCTGCATGAGTTATGCAGTGGACTCTAGCAGTTCTTTGGTCTTCACTGCATCATCCGATGACAAACCCCAATCCTTCTCAATCCAGTGTGGAAGCCTCTTCTGCTTTGGTGGATCCAGTCTCCTGACCTTCTCGCAGGCAGACCTTTCTCTCTTCCTCCCTCCCAGCGCCACAGTGACCTGGCATGTTTCCTTGTTGGAGTGGGTGGGGCATTTTCAGGGAAAGATGGTCCAAGGCATGTGGTCCACTGCAGAGACCAAACTGCATGTCACTGTTCTGGAGATGAGGACAGTCCTCACATTGCAAGCCTTTCACAACTGCCTCCCTCCAGGTAACATTGCAGTTCACACAGACAAACATGGCTGTTGTGTGGTACAGCAACAAGCGGGGGGCACACGTTCATATCTGCTTTGTCACAAGGCCATGAGGGTGTGGGAATGGGTGATGTCCTCTGGGAGCTTTTTCATTGCAACGAATATCCCCAGAGAGTCCAACGTACTAGTAGACAGACTCAGCAGGGCAATCCTGAGTCCTCGAGTGGTCCTTGAATCCGTTGGTGTCGGAAGAGATCTCCCTTTTCTGAGCTGCAATCTGTTTGCTTCCCCTCTCAATCACAAATGCAGCCGGTATTTCACCCAGATTCCCCCAGACAGGAAATCCCCAGGGACGCTTTGGTTCATGATTGGCCTCCCGGTCTCCTTTATGCATATCCACCTTTACCCCTCATTCCCAGATTACTTGAGAGAGCTTGTCGTCTCAAGGCCACCTTGATCCTCATCACCCCCTTTTGGCCTCGGCAGGTGTGGTTCCCCCTTCTACAGTTTCATTTGAAATACCTCCTTTAGATACTAGATTTCCGGATATGATTTCCCATCCCTTTCAGCTTCCACTTCCCAACATCCAGATGCTTCATCTAACTGCATGGTTTGTCCACTTCTGGTAATCTTGAAACAGTCCAGGCTGGCTTTCCGTCATTATCCTCACCTCTCAGAAGACTTCCACTAGAAAGGTTTACTCCAGTAAGTGGAAAAGTTTCTCTGTTTGAGCTAACCAGTGCAATCTGGATCCCGTTTCGGTTTCCATTTCAGAAATCTAGCTCTTCTTGTCTTCACTCTTTCAGGCTGGTGCTAGCTTCTGTACTATTAAAGTGCAGTTGGCAGCTGTCTCCAACTTTCATGTTTGCAAGGAACCTACCCTTTCCTCTCACTTGTGCAAGGTGATTTTGAAAGGGTTTTTTCTGCTTTAGCTGCTTTTTCTGTAAAATAAATAAGTAAATAAAAATAAATAAATTCTAAGCTTGTTTCCTGCCTTTCCTGTAACTAGTCTAGTCCAGACACAAACGTGCTGTATCCGGGACTGTTGGCAAGCTTTTGAGCCCCCCAAGCCTTTCTGTGTTGGAGGGAAGCCTTCTAGCTTCTCAGTGGGAGTGGTAAGCACTAGGTAGCCTATCTACCACAGGAGGAGTGGTTTCTGGCCCAGAAATTATAGTTTATTGGCTGTTTGGGAAGCTTTCCCATCTCTTTCAACCTTCTGATTTAAAAGCCTGTGTTTGCACTTGTTTCCTGCCTTTCCTGATACTAGTCTAGTCCAGGTACAGATTTGCTGTATCCAGGACTCTCTAATTTTCTGAACCCCCAAGCCTTTCCATGTTGGAGGGAATCCTTCTAGTTCATCAGTGGGAGTGGTAAGCATTATGTAGCCTATCTACCACAAGAGGAGTGGTTCCTGGCCCAGAAATTGTAGCTATTGGCCGTTTGGGCAGTTTTTTTTCCATCTCTTTCAATTTTCTGGTTTAAAAGCCGAACTTGCGCTCGTGTCCCACCTTTCCTGTAACTAGCCTAGTACAGATACAGAGTTGCTGTATCCAGGACTGTTGATAAGCTTCTGAGCCCCGCAAGCTTTTCTGTGTTGGAGGAAAGCCGCCTAGCTTATCAGTGGGAGTGGTAAGCACTAGGTAGCCTGTCTACTACAAGAGTAGTGGTTTTTGGCCCAGAAATTGTAGTTTATTGACCATTTGGACAGTTTGTCCATCTCTTTCAACTTTCTGATTTAAAAGACCACATCTGTGCTTGTTTCCCATCTTTCCTGTAACTAACCTACTGGGAAGCATTAGAAAGCCTTGAACTGATACAAGCCTTCTAGCTTAGAAGAGAGACTTTGGAGTGATTAAGTATCAGTTTTCTGTATTTAACTGTTTTCTGCCTAAATGCCGATTTTCCAGCGTTTGTGATTCAAAAGCTTGTTTTTTTTACATATTGTACTTATTTGACTGCCTGCACTTTTAAAAAGTCATTTTTTGTTTAACTGTTGTAGGTTACACACTAAAGTGCTATAGTCTTTTGTGATCGTTTGTAGTCGTTTAAAGCTGTTTTAAGTGTATTTTTTACTGTTTTTGCCTTATCTTTTTCAACAAACAAAAATTCCTTGTTTCCCGCCTTTCTAAGCTAGTATAGTCCAGTTTTCAGGCTAGTGCTGAATTCAGGGCTGTGTTACAAGTTTCTGAGTTGCCCATACCGTACTTGGAATGAAGGAAGTTTCTCTGTTCACCTGTGAGAGAGGGGAGCTTTGAGCAGCCTATCTGTCCCTGGAGGAATGGTTCCAGCCCAGAAATTAGTATTTTATTTGCCATTTTGGGCTAATTTCTATCTTTTCCCTGCTATAAAAACCATGTTTGCCTGGTTTTGTGTGCCGGGCAGTGCCGATTAGCTAGGGTTAAAATTATTCCCGGCTCCACTAAGTCTCCTTTTCAGTTTTTCCCTTGAAATTAGTCTAACTTTCAACCTAAGCACTTAAAAACCATCCTACAGCCCAGCACTAATATACCCTGACACTTGATTGCCCTGCAGGGAAAGGCTCTTTATTCACCCCTCACCAACCAAGCAACTAAGTAGCTCACCCTACTATTCAGGCATGACCAAAGGGCAATTTCAGGTGTACTCTCCAGTCCAGCTGGTGAATCTGGGTATCCTGAGGCAATGTTACAACTGCTCTTGTACACAGGTAACCCTCTCCTCCTACCACAAAACACTAACATATGCGAGAGATGCAATTATACAGCCAAACTGGAGCCTAAGCTATCTCCACCCAAGTCTGGAACAGTCAGTTAAGAGGAGAAGGTTAACACTTGCACCACACCTCCAGCCACACACACACCTTCTAAACCAGCACTGGCAAAAAATACACACAGATACACAAAATCATACTCAGAGGCTCTAAATAAAAACCTACAAAAGCATCAGAGACCTCCAAAGCAGACACCCAAACAACCTGCATCTCCCGTCACAAACCAGACAACACATAAAACACAAAATCAATGTGCTGCACAATCACAGCCCTTAAGGCGAAATAACATACTTAACACACTAGTAATAGGTGACGCTATAGTCAGGCACACTGAATTCCCACTCACTAGGCTGGACAAGCAGAAGGTTACTGTTAGCTGCCTGTCGGGAGCCAGAATCCGCCTCATAACACAAGCACTCAGGTCACTCCAGAACAAGTACAAATATGACTCTGTCATTGTTCATGTTAGTGTGAATGACCTGAGATGTACCTCCCTGGACTACATGAAAAGAAACATGGAAGAGCTCTCTGATCATGTTGCCCAGGCTTGTATGATCCTGAACCTGAGTAGCATCTTGCCCTCACTAAGAATGATTCCTCACTATAAAGAAAAAATGATCAATTTCAACAATTGGCTAAGCTTCTGGTGTCATTCAAAGGGGATCCAGTGTCTGTCAGCCTGGGACGACATGTTCGACAAGCCGCTTTGCTTCACAAGAAACTGCTTGCACCTGTCACCCCTAGACTTTTGAATACTGGCCAAGGCTATTGCTGCCCCCATAGTGCATTTTTTAGGCAAGGCTCAAAAGTCAAACCCACCTCCGTAAACAGCACAATTAATAAAAAACTGAAGGTTATGCTACTCAACGCCAGGAGTTTAAATCTCAAAATCTACCCGCTCGAAGCACTCCTCAGTATGGAGAACGTCGACATCTGTGCAGTAACTGAAACCTGGTTCAAGACTCTAGAGAGCACCCCAACACTACTGGGCTACAACTCGTACCACACGTTTCGGCCACAAAACAAGGACCGAAACACAAAAGGAAGGGTTGTATCCATATTCATCAAGGATACCTATACCTCCAGGTTAATGGGTGCAGCATGATACCTCTGAGATCATCCATGTGCAACTAACATCGGGCAAATCTGCAATGCAAATTGTGACCTGCTACAGATCACCCTCCATGACCCAGGACCACCACTCCACCTTTCTGGAGATGCTGGAAAACATGAAGGTCCTACCGAACACCCTGTCATTGGGCGATTTCAATTACCCTACCATTAACTGGGAAAAGTACTAGAGTACAAACTCCTAGGCCTAGTGCTTCCTGGAATTCATAAACTCATATGCCCTAGATAAGCTGGTAAACTCCCCTACCAGAGGTGAAAACCTATTGGACCTGGTCATCACAAACATGGGCGAAAGGTGTTCCACACCGGAGGTCAACCAGTCACTGGTTAGATCAGACCATAAACTAATTACTCTGGATGTCCACACCCCACCACCACCCTCAACTAAGGAAACCACAGTAAAAAACTTTTTTAAAGCAAACTTCACATTACTTAAGACAGAGGCGGTAAGTTTAATAGCCCCCATGCTAAAGGATAACGCTGCCCAAGATGCAGAAACCTTTTATAAATGCACTCTATGAGCACCTACAAGGATGCATGGATCGTGCCATCTCTAGCAAAACCAAGACTCACTCCTCTAAGAGAAGGAAACCAGTCTGCTGGACCCCTGCCATAAACAGGCTATACAATAGGAGGAAACTTGTTCAGAAAAAAAGCAAATCCCAAGAAGGAAAGGCATCCCTGATCAGTATCAGTAAGAAACTAAGGTCCTTCATAAAATCATCCAAGGCTAACTTCGAAAGAAAAATAGCCATGGATTCAAAAGATAACCACAATGCCTTCTTTAGCTATGTTAAGAATCTAAGTGGCAACTCACAGATATGCAGTGAACTAGTGAAAAATAGCACACAATATACTGAACCTACTGATATTGCCAACATCCTGGCAGATACGTTCAATGCAAACTTCACCCCCCTCTCACCCCCAAAATGGCCCAGAACAATACCAGAAATGTGTAGTGTCCTGGAAATCACAGATGCACAGGTGAAAATAGCCCTTTCAAAAGCCAAAAAGTGTCAATGGAGCCAGATGGTATCCCAGGCTGCATCTTGCACGAACTACAGAATGAACTACCCCACACCTAAACACGCTGTTCAACCTCAGCCTCTCCACAGGCTATGTGCCCATAGAATGGCACACAGCAACGGTTATTTCACTCCACAAAGTAGGGGCTACAACTGACCCTGGTAACTACCGCCCCATAAGCCTGACTAGTCTGGTCTGCAAGGCTATGGAGCGCATCATGGATGGCATTAACAGACATTGGGAACCTCCAAACACTTGACGAGACCCAGTTCAGCTTTAACGGCAGATCATGCCTACTAAACCTGGTTGACTTCTTCGAGACTGTCACCAAGGCCATAGATGAGGGAAAGGTTGTTCACACAGCCTACCTTGACCTCGCCAAGGCTTTCGACACCATTCCCCAGTTGGGTATTGCAGAAAAACTCACCAGCCTGAACATAAACCCCCTACTTCATGAGATGGATTGCTAACTGGCTTACAGACGGTAGGAATAGTGGGCTCCAGGACCGCCTCTAAACCAGTCACAAGTGGTGTCCCGCAAGGCTTGGTCCTGGGACCCCTACTGTTCAGCATATACTTCTCAGAAGTACAGACAAACACAGGGCTATGGCAACCAAGTTTGCCGATGACTGCAAACTGGGAGCCATAATTGACTCTCCGGCTGATACGGACATCCTTCAAAAGGGCCTTACTGAGATGAACACCCGGTGTCAAAGTCATGGCCTCAAGCTAAATGCCAAAAAATGCATAGTCATCCCGTTTGGGAAAAACAAAACAACCACGAATTACCACATAGGTGGCAGCCCCCTTAATACAGAAGAGGTAATAAGAGATCTGGGGACCCAGGTAGATAGTAATCTCTTCTTTGACAATCATATTGCCAAAGTAGTTAGGAAATCCTATGTGGCCCATCTAATTAGTAAAGGGTTCGCATCTAGAAATAGAGGTTATAGTGCCCCTCTACTCATCACTCCTCAGACCCATCATATAAAGTACAATGCCCCATTTGGGATGTACCTCACAGGACACTTCCAACAGCTGGAGAGACCACAAAAGTACCTCAACAAGAGGATTACTGGCCTCAAACAGATGTCCTATGCAGCCCGACTGAAATATCTCCTGCTGTACTCAGTGGCATATCGCTTACTCTGAGGTGATCTCTGCCTGACTTACAAAGCCATGTCCAACTCAGAATTGATGGACATGCTCCACCTGAAGAAATGCAAGCCACTGCGAGCCATGCACTCTAGTAAGCTAAACCTCGCCACAACAATAAATAGAACATGCTGGAGGGATAGATTCCTGTCACAGTGACTACTCATGCTTTGAAACAAATTTCCAAACTACAGAGCCCCTCACGAACACTCTTCAAGAGAAACCTTGACGAGTGGATGGGCAACAGAAAATACACCCCTGGGATCACTTCATTGGCTCTGCTTGACAGAGGATCAGTTAATTAATCAATGGGGCGGCAAAAGTCGACACACTGGTTAGGCTTATAAATGCCCTCTGGCAGATAGCCTAGTACCTACCTATGCTCCAACCTCTTGGCAAGGATCCTTTCTGCCCTTGGAATAATTCCTTTCTGCTACACTCTCTCACACAGACCATTTGAGCCTGCTGCCACATGTAACATCAAAGTTTTGTCATGGAAAGACTGCTTTTCTAGTAGCCATAACTTCAGCTAAGAGAGTTTCAGAATTGCAGGCTCTTTTCTATCAAGCCACCTTTCATGGTTTTTCATAGAGAGAGTGGCTCTGAACTAACCCTTCATTTATGCCTAAGGTTGCCATGAAAGTAAATCTGAACCAGTCAATTCAATTGCCATGTTTTTCCCAAATTTTGCTAATAAAGGGGAATATCTCTTGCACAAGTTAGATCTGCATAGGCAGTTGCGATTCTACTTAGATAGAATAAAGGATTTCCGCAGGTCTGTCCAGCTATTTGCAGCGTTCTCTCAACAGGAAGGGTCAGGTGGTTTCCAAAATAAGTATTTCCCGTTGGATTTCAACGTGCATTTACTTCGCCTATTCATCCAAAGGCTTATCCTTACCAGGTCCAGTCAGAGCTCATTCCACTAAGTCAATGGCTACGTCAGCTGCCTATCTTGCCCGTCATTCCATAGATGACTTGTGTGGCAGCCACCTGGTCTTCTCACACCTCACACTTTTATCAATCACTACAAGCTTGACATTATCTTCAGGAACAGGGTTTCCTTTTGCTCCACGGTTCTTCAGCATGTCCTTCCATGAGGCCGCCCAGGATTTAGGGTAGCTGTGGACTCTGACCAAAGAGTGAGGAATAGTGGCATGGATGACATCAGATAAAGAATTATGTATTTTTACCATAACTTGGCATCTGTGTTATCATATGTCACTATTTATTACTGTCCCTTTCTCCTTCCTCTAAACCTGTAGGATCTAATGGATGTGGAGATGTCCTTTCTGGTGGTCTGGGTCTTCCTTAGCTGCTTTCTAGCTTAGGGCAAACTCGATCTGAGGAGTTAGAGGGCAGCAAGGGATCATGGGAGTTGGAGGAGCTCGAGCCTGGAAGCAGTCGATAAAATTGCCGTCTTGGACCTGATGTCTGATCCAAGACCCAAGACTGATGAATAGTGACAGAGGATAACACAGATGCCGAGTTATGGTAAGTACATAACTCTTTTTCTGCAAATTCCAAGGCAGACAGTAGAACAGTCGTAATGGAAGTCAACCCCACAGCAGAGGTGGACCACCGAATCAAGGTTGTTGAAATTTGTTCTCCAAAAGGCCTTTTCAGTGCTGCTGAACAATTGCCTGACTGCCACACAGTGGTGGCATTTGAAGGGTGCTTATTCCTGTACTCCATGGCCTGGACATCAATTACCAAAGATGATTGAGTGCAGAGGATTATAACCAGAGGTTACATGTTTAGTTTCCTTTTCTTTCTGAATCCCTGAACTAAAAACAAGAAAAGAAAAACAAACTAAGCAAACAAAAAAATTCCTGATGTGCCACCCTCTCAGCAGAAGGCAGCAGCACTACAAATAAAAAAGCTACTAGACAAGCGAGTCATCCAGAAGGTCCCACCAGACCAACAAGGATCATGAGTCTACTCAGTGTTCTTTTTGTTGCCAAAGAAGAACAGGGACCTCAGTGACTTGAAGCAGTATATGAAACAGATGAAATTCCAGATAGTCACAGTCCATCCTACAGTAGTAGAGGAAGGACAATCGGATGTGCTCAATAGACCTCCAGGAATCCTGCTACCACCTGAAGATGGATGGATGTTCAGGAGGTTTCTCTGCTTCTGGCTGGGAGCCAGTCATTTCCAGTTCAGAGCCCTGTCCTTTGGCATCCTCAGGTTCACCAAGTGCATGGTAGTGGTTGCAGCTAATGTCAGGCTGTTGGGGTTCTGAGTGTCCTCATATCTGGATGACTGGGTTGTAACTATGCCCACCAGTAATCTCCTTCAAGCCCAGGGACTCCTTACTTCCTTTGCTAACAGCTGGGAATACTTGTCAGCATGAGTAAATCCAAGCTTCGACTGGCTCAAGCCATAGAACTCATTGGAATCCATCTGGATACCAAGTTACTGTTAACAAAGCTACCGGTATCCAGGCTACTGGTATCCAGGATTCTCACACTTCAGCAGCAAGCAGTAGTGGTACTCTGACATCAGAAGCCTTCAACAAGGTTGATTTTTCTGTCTTCTTGCCTCAGTGGCAGCTCCCCTAGCCAGATTTCAGATGATGGTGCTGCAGTAGACCTTTGCATTTCAGTGGTCATTGAGATGTTAACCCTTGAATTTTCCAGTGTCCCTCATGAAAAATTGCAAAACGTATATGCAGTGATGGCTAGATGCTTCAGTTTTATCTCAGGGTTGACCTTTTGCTTCCCTTTCTCCAAAGGACACAGTGACCATGGATGATTCTCAACTGGTGGTTGGGGGCATTATTTGTGAAGGACTGTACAAGGCACGTGATGCCTTTCAAGGGCCAGTCTTCACATCAGTTTCCTAGAAATAAGGGCAGTCCTCCTAACATTGCTTGCCTTCCAGAACTCTCTCCCCAAGGGTGTTGGTGTCTGTCCAAACAGACGATATGTTAAGTGATTTCTTAAATAACAAACAAGGGGCAACATGAACTTACCCACTGTGTTGAGAGGCCATGAGAATTTGGCAGTCTCACTGCTTTCTGATAGCACGCAAGAGGGAAAGATCCCCAGGGGATGCTGTGACCCACATTTTGCCCCTACTTCCCTTTATGCTTATCCACCCATTTTTTCTCATCCCAAAGTTTCTGCAGAAAGCAATGTGGAGCAAGGCTACAGTGATCCTCCTTGCTACCTTCTCGCCTCAAGAGGTGAGGTTTCCTTTACTGTGGTCTAATCTGTTTCAGCCTCCATGGGCTCTGGTCCCCTGTTCCAGGTCTTTTCTCTCAACCCTCTAGAAAGCCTTACACTGACACAGAAGCCCTTTAGTTGATGACATGGTTGCTGCAGCTCCAGTGATGATTAGACAGTCCAGGCTTTCATTCCAAGTTTAGTACATATTCTTACTTCCTTAGAGTAACCTTCGACCAAGAAGATTTACAAAAGCAAATGAAATGATTTTTGATTTGGGCTTCTAGTAAGAATATAGATCCCTCTTCAGCTTCTTTTCCATCTGTCTTAGACTTCTTGGCTTCTCTTTTTCACAGTGGTTCTAGTTGCTCTGCTGTTAAGGTTCACTTGGCAGCTATTTCCAGTTTTCACAAGATAGTCAATCCCTCCATTACTTCACTGAAATTGTTTAAGGTCTTCTTAAGAAGCACCTTCCTGCTGCAATGCCCACTCCCTCCCCTTAGAGATCCTGTTCCTCCTTTGGATATTACCGCCCTCCTGCATGCTTTGAAGAGACTCCCTTTCGAACCTGCAGCTATCGTTGATCTGAAATACCTTTCTAAAAAACTGTTTTGGTAGCAGACAGTTCTGCACGAAGAGTATTGGAGCTCCACACACTTTCCTGTAAAGTTTCTTACTTTGTTTTCCACAAGGATAGAGTCACTTTGAGAACAAATCCATCCTTTCTCCCTAATGTGGCTTCTGAAGCAACACTCAACCAGTCCAATAACTTTTTGATGTTCATCGTGTTACACTGCTGCAGTCATTACACTGGGGTTATCCTGCTGTCAGGCAGTCCCGCAGTCGGCCAGAGTTCCAAAGTCTTGATCCGGCGTCGGTTGCTGTTGCTTCTTCCCTGATGTCAGTGCGCCAGGGGTTAATAAGATGCATCCGACGCCATTTTCTTCAGTCTTTCTTGCCGCACGGTGCCCGAAGCAAAAGCAGTTTGCAAATGCCGGTCGGCCGACTCCTGAGATTTTCTAAGTCGAATTTCAGAGCCGAAGTCTTCAATAAAGCTAAGTACTCCATTGGGGAAACTTTTTTCTTGCCTCAGACCGATGTCAGAAAAAGTTAATTGTATTTCTTGTGGGAAGCAAATACCTCATAAGGACTTCCACTCTTACTGTATTCCATGCCTAGGCCCTGATCACGACGTCACTAGTTGTAGGTTTTGTGCTAGATTTAACAAACGCACTATAAAATTACATTTTGATTTTGCTTTGCACTACTTCGGCCGAAGGTTCAATTATATAATGCCATCGGAACAACCGACGACTGCAATTCACAAAAGACGCAAAGACAAGGATAAAGACAAGCATCCGAGGTCCAAAACCGACAAAGCCTCTTCTAGGCCAGTCACCGGTTCGCCAGTTCTCAGTGTGGCGCTTCCGCAGCCCCTGACACCCGCCCGCTACCTCAGAGTGACAAGCCTCTTCCGACTCCCACGTGGAGACAACTAGGCCTCTGGAAACTCAAGGTATTGGGCCTGCGGAAACTAATCCCTCAGATGGGTCCGGAGCCGCTGAGCAGGCATCGGCTTCTGAGGGTGTTTTCAGAGCTTCACAACTTACCATTAAAGCAGCAGCCAAGACACAAACACCATTAAAGACAAAGAAACAAGTACAGCATTCTCCAGGACAGTCTTCCTTGCCTAAGAAACAGATGCTCAAAATGGCCGCAGACCTCATTACTCTATTCAGCGGTTCCCATCCCCCTCCATAGAAAAGGCCTAGGCAGGATACAGACTATGATTTGTCTGATCATGTTTCCATTTCCTCTGATTCCTCTTCAGACCAGGGATGCTCTCTACCCCCCTATGAGGACTCTGATGCTGAAGAATCTATCCCTTCAGCCTCTCCTCCTGAGGATTACTCTTTTGGGGAAACTTTACATACCATGAGGGAACATTTCCATTGGGAAAGTCAGGATTATTCAGAATCCAAGAGAAGGCTCAGGGACTTCCTTTTACTGCCTCAGCACAAGCCCCTTGCTATTCCGCCTGTGTTAGATATTGTGGATGATGTGTTCTCTGAATCCTGCTTATCTCCTGATTCTTTGCCCCCTGCTGCAGCTAAGCCAGATAGGTATTATAGAGTCCCTGACTCTCACAAGTTTCTTTATAAAAACCCTTCTGCTGACCCAGAAACCATTTCCCAGGGTCCCAGAGGAGTTAAGGCTTCCATTGCAAAAAATCCAGTCCCCTCTGTCAGAGATTCTAGTGCTTTGGACAGATGGGGGAAGAAGGTTTACACTTCTGCAACTTTAGCAGCAAGGACTTTAAATTGCCACTTTCACATGCTTAAGTACCAACAATACCAAACCTTGACACTGTTATAAATAGAACGTGCTGGAGGGACAGATTCATCACCCAGAGACTCCCTATGCTGTGGAACAAAATCCCGGTACATGTGAGGCAGAGCACCTCTCTGGCCTTGTTCAAGAGGAATCTTGACCAATGGATGGGAAATTGCAGATATACCCCAGGGATTACTTCAGTGTCACTGCTTGACAGAGGCACAGCAAAATGATAGGCATAGTTTTTATTCAAACTAAAGGGGTGGCGAAAGCCACATAACTATGGGCTAGGCTTATAAATGCCCTTGGGCAGATAGCCTAGTATGAACCTATGAACCTATAATATTTAATGGCTCAGTTAAAACAGAAAATGCTTACACCCTAAGAAGCTCCTGATTATAAAGAAATGCAGGATTTATTGCATGCAATTGAACAGGTGGGAAAACATACTCTGCAGTGTGGTTTTGATTCTTTAGAGGCTTCTTGTAGAGCCGCAGTTACCTGTTCTGTGATTCATAGACATGCTTGGTTAAAAGAACAGAGTTTACCTGACCATGTTAAGGCAAAATTATTGGATGCTCCTTTACAGCCTGATACCTTGTTTGGTGTTAAGGCAGAGGAGGTGTTAAAGAAAATGGAGGATAAAGCTAAATCTATGCAGACGGTCAAAGATTTCTTACAGGTACAGCCACCTAATTTTAGCAGAAATTGGCCTGCAAAGAATTGGTCCTTTCCAGTGTCAGAAAGGCCACAGAGAGGCAGATACAGACACCCAAGAGGCAGATCTCAACCCCAAGGCTCTTACAGACAACGACAGTGGGGTACCTCAACCCCAAAAGGAGGTGAGGACAAGTCTCAACCGAAATGGTCACAATGCCTTCCCCCTTCGTATGCCAAGCACTTCACTTTTGGCAGCCCCCTTAAGGGGGAAACTAGCACTTTTTTCTCAAAATTGGCAAACAATCACCCAAGACAAATGGGTTCTGAATATTGTGTCTCAAGGATATAGGTTCCACTTTCACACTTTACCAAGGCTAAAGGGAATGCCAAACCTGCCACAGAATCAATGGGCAGAGGCTCAAAAACAAATTTCAGCCCTCATGGACATGAGAGCCATTCAAAAAGTACCACAGAAGGAGCAAGGACAAGGATTTTACTCAAGACTCTTCCTGGTCCCCAGAAAGGACAAAGCCTGGAGACCCATACTGGACCTGTCAACTCTAAATACTTACCTGGATGTTCCGAAATTCAAAATGTTGACACTGCAGCAGCTCCTTCCCATGCTGGGCAAGGAGGCCTGGTTGGTTACTATGGACCTCAGAGGCATACCTGCATGTCCCTATCAGACAAGATTGCAGAAGATACCTCAGATTCAAAGCGGGTACAATGCACTATCAATTCTCTGCACTTCCCTTTGGCTTATCTACTGCGCCCAGGGTCTTTACAAAGTGCCTGGCACCAGTAATTGCAATTTGCAGACAAAAAGGAATTCATATATATCCATACCTGGACTACTGTCTCATTCAAGCAGAGAAAAAGGACATCTGGCATTTGTAAAAAGGCTGCTAATTTCTCTGGGGTACACAGTAAATGAAAAGAAGTCAAAACTAGTGCCCTCACAACAGATAATATTCCTGGGTGCCAGCTTGGACACAACGGCCCAGATGGTTTATCTCACACCAGACAAACAAGGACAAACTGACTCTATTTTCAATTGCTAGCTAAAACGTCCCATCTTCCTGCAAGAAAAATTCTGCAGGCCCTGGGATTCATGGCATCCTGCATTCTACTAGTTCCATATGCCAGACTGCATATGAGGAAATTACGATGGTATCTAAAAAGTGTTTGGACTCAACATTCTCACAGTTTAGAAACAGTAATACCAATAATTCCCTGCCTAGAACAGGAGTTTCGATGGTGGGCACAGGCATGTCACCTCAACAAGGGTCAGTCTTTCACTCTACCCACAGCCAGGCAGTTTCTAACGACAGATGCTTCGGATTACGCCTGGGGAGCACACATGGCAAGAAAATGTATTCAGGGCAAGTGGCCCATAGACCAAATGCATCTTCACATCAATCAAAAAGAGATGTTGGGTGTTCAAAATGCCCTAATAGCTTTCAAGGACTTTCTGCATCCAGGACAATTATTACTAAAGGCAGACAACACCACAGTAATGTGGTACATAAACAAGCAAGGGGGCACTCATTCTTACCGCCTATGCAGGCAAGCCATGACCTTGTGGAACACAGCTCTAACTTATCAAGTTCATCTGCAAGCACAATTCCTGCCAGGAATAAAAAATACTCTGGCAGACTATCTCAGCAGAAACATCATGGACCCTCATGAATGGAAATTGAATCCACAAATCTTCAGCATGGTAATGCAAAAATGGGGGTGCCCAGACATAGATCTTTTTGCCTCCCCACTGAATTGCCAACTACAAAAGTTCTGCACAAGGACTTACCACACACAAGCATGGAAAGTGGATGCTCTTTCGTTGAGCTGGAAAAGCCTAAAAGTTTATGCCTTCCCACCACTGCCTCTCCTTTCCAAGGTACTCCTAAAAGCCAGATGAGAAAAACCACAGATGATCCTGATTGCTCCAGACTGGCCACACCAGCACTGGTACCCAATCTTAAAGAACTTAGCTCAAGGCCCACCATGGATTTTGCCTCAAATTTCACACCTTCTGACTCAACAAAACAATCAGATCCTGCACGGTCAGCTCAAAACCCTAAACCTGGCTGCATGGCAGATTCATTAGTCAAACAGGCAACACCTCTCTCTAAAGCTGTTATGGATGTCATTTTGGAGGCCTAGCACCAGGAAATCTTACTCAGACAAATGGAAGAGATTCTGTGCTTGGAACCAGGTTCAAAGCTTTGACCCTCTTGTTCTAAACATTCCTCAGATTTTACAATACTTACTGAGATGTTGGACAAAGGCCTATCCTTCTCTTCAATTAAGATCCATGCCTCTGCCATTTCAGCTCATTACAACACGGATACTCCTTTATTCTCTCATCCCTTGCTAAAGCAGTACCTCAGAGGGGCTAAAACATAAGACTGCCCCGTAGAGCACCATCACCAACGTGGAACTTCAATTTTGTTTTGGAAAAGCTGACCTTGCCACCTTTTGAGCCAGCCAATACAGCCGAACTAAACTTTTTATCATGGAAAACAGCTCTGCTCCTGGCAGTAACTTCAGCACGAAGAGTCTCAGCTACAGGCAGTAATGGCAGTAGAACCTTTTATAATATTTCATCAGGGCAGGGTATCTTTAAGGACAAACCCTATCTTCATGCCAAAGGTGGTATCTAGTGTGGCTCTTAACCAAACCATCCATTTGCCAACTTTCTACCCAAACCCCCAGAATAAAGGGGAGAAACTTCTACACTCTTTGGACATACACAGGCAGCTACGCTTCTACCTGGACAAAACAAAATCTTTCAGGAAAACTGAGCAACTGTTTGTAGCATATGCTGCAGGATCACAGGGCAAGGCTATCTCAAAGCAGACTATCTCCAAATGGATAGGACACTGTATTCGTTACTGCTATACACAGCATGGAAAATCAGTCCCTAATAACATTAGGCCACATTCTACCAGTGCAACAGCCATTTCAACAGCCTTTCTCAGAAGAGTAGCAACCAAGGAAATTTTGGAGGCTGCAACTTGGAGTTCAGTGCACACCTTTAGCAAGCATTACCACTTGCCTCTTTACTCTAAATCCAGAGCAGGATTTGCCACTGCAGTTCTGCAGGGCCTCATAGCCAATCCTAACTCTTTATAGACCAGCCACCCAACCTTAGCTTTGGGATTCTACTCAATTGTAATGACTGCACCAGTGCAACACTATGAACATAGTACAGTTTTGTACCTACCATAAATGTAGATGTTCGAGTGTTCACACTACTGCAGTCCGGGTTACCCTCCCTCCATGCCCTCTGTCCTAGCTGGATTTATATCTATACCTTTCTATCCTATACAACCTTTGTGGTGTATTTGCTTGTAACTGAAGGTATTGTTTTTATTTTTTATATATGTTTTATTAGCAATATGTATTGCCTACCTACTTGGGGCACCTGACGTCTGGGACAAGAAAAACTGAAGAAAATGGCGTCAGATGCATCTTATATACCCCCTGGCACACTGACGTCAGGGAAGAAGCGACAGCAACCGACACCAGACCAAGACTTTGGAACTTTGGCCAACTGCAGGACCGTCTGACGGCAGGATAACCCAAGTTTAATGAGTGTAGCAGTGTGAACACTCAAACATCTAGATTTATAGTGGGTACAAAACTGTACTTTTTCTTTCCCTGGGAGCACATGCTACACCTTTTGGACATGCATCATCAGCTTTGGTTTTACTTGCATCATACTAAGAATGTCAGAAAGACTGACCAGCTGTTTGTTTTCTTTTCTAAAGCAAACTTGGAAAAAGGAGTGTCCAAGATCATCCTTTCTCGATGGCTATCTGAATGTTTTTCCTATGTCTGCAAAAAGGGATAGTCTTTGCCTGGATCTCTCAAGGCTCATTCTCCTAGGTCAGTTGCTACCTCCATTGGCTCTTTCTCCAAAATACTAGTTGATGACGTTTGTGCTGCAGCAACTTGGTCAAATGTCCATGCCTTCATATCTTGATATAAGTTGGATTTGCAATTCAAGTCTAGAGCTTCTTTTGGTTCTGCTGTCGTCTGGAATGTCCTGCCATGAAGACCTGCCAAGGTTTTTGGTAGCTGGGGACTCTATCCCCTCTGTTTTAGAATGGATGGAAAAGACAACATATTGTATACAAAAATTATGTACTTGCCATAATGATAGACTGTGTTGTTTTTTTTCCCATCCCTCTCTTTATCCCCCTTCCAGGTATTTTTTCCCATCCCTCCCTTCATCCCCCTTCCAGGTATCATTGTTTCTGCAGTTCCATGGATGTCCTTCAAGGATGCATCTGCAGTCATAACATATGGGTTGTCCTGCCTCAGGCAGCCCTTCGGTCGGCCGGATTCCAAAGTCTGGGTCTGGCCTCGGCTGATGTCGCACTTTCCCCAACGTCAGAGTGTCTGGGGTATAAAAGCATCAGCCGACGCCATTTTCCTCAGTCTTTCTTGCCGCGCGGTGCCTGAAGCAGAAGCTGTTCACAAGTGCCGGTCGGTCAGATCCAGAGATTTCAGCTACCGAAGACTTCGAAAAAAGCTAAGTACCCTGTTGGGGACTCTTTCTTGCCTCAGCCGATGTCAGACAAAGTAAATAATTGTTTAACTTGTGGGAAACAAATACCTCATAAGGATTTCCATTCTTACTGCCTTCCTTGCTTAGGCCCAGACCACAACGTATCAGCTTGTTTAGCTTGTGCCTCCTTCAACCGACGGACTCTTAGACGTCGGTCGGAGTTTGCAGAGGAATTTTTTGGAACCGCTTTTGCTTATAAAATGCCGTCGGAGACTCCGACTTCGCATATGGTCAAAAAACGCAAGGAAAAGGACCGACACTTGCGGCCCGCGGTTTCGGCTGAAACCACGGCTAGGCCTTCCGCGAGTGTCTCGGTTTCAGCTGAAACAGAGTCCATGGCTATTCCTACTACCGAAACCATACCTCCGACCACCGAGGCCAGAGAGGCCCCGGCTGAGTCGGCTTCAGAACTCCCTACCGAAGCTAGTGTTCAGGAATTGTCCGACACCATACCTTTGGACATTTCGACCCCTGCACGTGGGGCAGCTAGGCCCCCAGCTTCTATGTCTATTAAGGCCTTCTCCAGGGCTAAAGCTGCCAAACTTTCAAAAGCTTTGCCTGCCAAATCTACATCCCAGAGGCCTTCCTCTAGTTCACAGATCCTCAGTCTTGCTGAGGACCTTATCTCCTTAATCAGGGGTTCCCAACCTCACCCAGACAGGGCCTCCCAACCTCCTCCAGACAAAAGGCCCAGGACTGACCCCTCTGAACCTCACTCCTCAGATTACTCCATGGATGGATCTGATTTGTCAGACCACCAGGAAGGGGCCTACTTGCCTTATGAGGATTCAGATGCAGAAGAACCTATCCCTTCGGCCTCCCCCCCTGAAGAATTTTCCTTTGGGGGAGACTTTACACTCCATGAGAGAACACTTTCAATGGCAGGGTCAGGATTTCTCTGATTCCAGAAAAAGATTAAGGACCTTTTTGCATTTGCCCCAGCATAGGCCCTTAGCTATACCTCTGGTTCTAACTGTAATTGATGATGTGTACAATGATGTCAGTACTGCACCTGATTCACTTCCTCCGGCCCCCGCAAAGCCTGACAGATATTACAGGGTCCCGGATTCTCACTTCCATGCTGCAGACCCAGAAACTATTTCTCAGGGCCCAAAAGGGGTTGCAGCCGCTACTGCCAAAAATCCCCTACCCTCTGAAAGAGAGTCTAGAGCATTAGAGAGATGGGGAAAAAAGGTTTATACATCTGCTACTCTTTCTGCCAGGGCATTAAACTGTCAATTCCATATGATACAGTACCAAGAATTTTTGTTAGATCAGCTGAATAAGAAGCTTTCTTCACCTGAACCCTTAGACCGTAAATCCCTTCAGGATTTGGTACACAACTCACAACAGGTCAGTAATCATTTCTTAAAATGTGGCTATGATGCACTGGAGGCTTCATTTAGATCAGCTATGACTGGGGCAGTAATTCGTAGGCATGCCTGGCTGAAGGAGCAATCTTTGCCGGACCATGTCAAGGCTAAACTCCTCGATGCTCCAATGGAGAAGCAAAATTTATTTGGCTTCCCTGCACAGGAGATTCTAAAGACGGTTGAAGAAAAAGCAAAATCTGTGCAAACAGTTAAAGATTTCCTGCAAGTTCGACCTCCGAGGTTCAGCAGAAACTGGCCTACAAAGAATTGGTCCTTTCCAGACTCCTCCAGAGCACAGAGAGGCAGGAACAGGCGCCCTAGAGGCAGAGGTCAATCCAAGGGCCCCTACAGAGGCCGTCAGTGGCAGCCTGCCAACCAGAGGAGTAGTGCAACAGCTACAACTTACAACCACTACTACAGGACAGACCCAATGACTTGACTCTGATTCCGCCTACCAGGGATCAACTGGAAGCACCCTTGGGCGGAAAGCTGGCTTTATTCTCGAAAAACTGGCATTGCATTACAAAGGATACATGGACATTGCAAATAATAGACAAAGGATACAGGTTTCACTTCCATACTTTGCCAAAAAGAGGCGGAATGCCAAACCTTCCACCAAACCAGAAGGCAGAGGCTTTAAGACAAATCAGCAAGTTACTTTAGATGAAAGCTATAGAAAGGGTACCATCTACAGACCAAGGCCAAGAATTTTACTCCAGACTATTCCTTGTACCAAGAAAAGAAAACCAATGGAGGCCTATACTCGACCTGTCCGCACTGAACACTTATCTCATTGTGCCAAAATTCAAAATGGTGACCCTACAGCAACTTCTTCCCATGTTGGGCAAGGAGTCTTGGCTGGTGACTCTAGATCTCAGGGAGGCATACCTGCACGTCCCTATCCCACCAGATTGCAGAAGACACCTCAGATTTCTTGCAGGATCAGAGCATTGTCAATTCTTAGCATTGCCCTTTGGCTTATCTACTGCGCCCAGAGTATTCACGAAATGCCTGGCATCAGTAATTGCACATTGCAGACTTCAGGGAATTCAAATTTATCCATACCTGGACGACTGCCTAATACAAGCGGACAACAAGAAAAAATTGTTAAAGGACTTGGCCTATGCCATACACCTACTACAGACCTTGGGATACACAGTCAACATCCAAAAGTCAAGACTAGTACCATCCCAAAGGATAACCTTTTTGGGTGCGGATCTGGACACAATCACTCAGATGGCTTTTCTCACAGAAGGAAAACAAAAACAACTTCCAGATTACTTCATGATTCTGACGAGACAAACTCAGCTTACTGCATGGAAAGTCCTGCAGGCCCTGGGTTACATGGCATCCTGCATAATTTTAATTCCACATGCCAGGTTGCATATGAGGAAATTACAATGGTACCTAAGGAATGTATGGTCTCAACACCATCACAGTCTAGAAACCATGATACAAATCATTCCATGCCTTCAAAAGGAATTCCTGTGGTGGGCTCAGGCCTGCCAGTCCAACAGAGGGTTGCCTTTCAACAAACCAAAAACAAGGCAGACCATCACCACGGACGCCTCAGACCGAGGATGGGGAGCACACATGGAGGACAAACGTATCCAAGGCCTATGGCCTCAAGGGCAGCTAAGCATGCACATAAACCAAAAGGAAATGCTGGCAGTGAGGCATGCAATCGAGGCATTCAGACCTTTCCTCCAGCAAGGACATCTGTTAATAAGGACAGACAACACCACGGTCATGTGGTGCATAAACAAACAGGGAGGCACACATTCCTACCCTCTATGCCGGATGGCTATGAATCTGTGGAACCTATGCCTGAATCTCAATATCCAGCTGCAGGCCAAATTCGTACCAGGAAAAGAAGAATACACTAGCAGACAGCTTAAGCAGAACTACCATGGATGCACACGAATGGATGCTGCATCCAGACATCTTCAAACTCATAACAAAGAAATGGGGAATCCCAGAGATAGATCTGTTCGCCTCCCCACTCAACCACCAACTGAAGAAATTCTGCTCAAGGACATACCACCCACAAGCCTGGAGGGTGGACTCTCTCTCTTTCAGCTGGAATGCCCTAACAGTATATGCCTTTCCACCTCTCCCATTGATGTACAAGGTTCTACTGAAGATCAGGGAGGAACAGCCGAAAGTGATACTAATAGCTCCGGACTGGCCAAGACAACACTGGTACGCGCTATTGAGAAGCATGTCTCAAGCAAACTCATGGCCTCTTCCCCTATGGCCTCTTCTTCTAACGCAGAACAATTTCAAGACCCTGCATCCCAACTTGAAAACATTGCAGCTAACTGCCTGGAAAATTCCTTGAAGCCCAACCAAAGCGTTTTATCTCAGAGGGTGAAGGACATTATCCTGGAGGCTCGCAGACCTTCCACAAGAAAAGCATACTCAGCTAAATGGAAGAGATTTCTCATTTGGAGCACATCAAAGGGCACAGACGTCACAGTGGCAAACCTAGCACACATCCTAGAATACTTGGCAGAATTGTTCCACAAAGGCCTGTCTTATTCATCCATTAAGATTCATGCTTCAGCAATTTCAGCAGAATACAATATGGATCCACCTATCTTCTCACAGCCTCTTCTCAGACAATTTTTGAGAGGGATCAAAAATGTTAAACCTCCAAGAAGAACCCCCCTACCTGCATGGGATCTCAATTTTGTGCTGGAAAAACTGACACTACCTCCTTTTGAACCAGCAGCATCAGCAGACCTACAGTTTTTATCTTGGAAAACTGCATTCCTTCTGGCAATCACTTCAGCAAGAAGAGTATCTGAGTTACAGGCATTAATGGCAGTGCAGCCTTTTCCTATTTTTCACCAGGATAGAGTGTCACTGAGAACCAATTCTACTTTCATGCCAAAGGTGGTATCTAGGATATCCTTGAACCAAGCTATTCCCTAACCCACAGAACAAAGGGGAAAAACTTTTGCACACCTTGGATATACACAGACAACTAAGCTACTATTTGGACAGAACTAAAACTAACAGAAAAACTGACCAACTTTTTGTAGCATATGCAACTCGGGTGCAAGGAAGAGCAATTTCCAAACAGACAATTTCAAAATGGATAGGAAATTGCTTTTGTTTTTGCTACTCCTTTCATGGAAAGACAGTTCCTGAAAATATCAGGCCTCACTCCACAAGGGCCACAGCCACCACTACAGCTTTCCTACGAGGGGTGGCTACCAAGGACATTTTAGAAGCTGCTACTTGGAGCTCCGTGCATACATTTGCCAAGCATTACAAGCTACCTTTATACTCCAGATCCCGAGCAGGGTTTGCAACTGCAGTACTGCAGGGGATCTTAACTACACCATAATTCTCTTAGTACCTCGTCCCCCAGATTGGCAATGGTATTCTACCCATATGTTATGACTGCAGATGCATCCTTGAAGGACATAGTACAGTTTTGTACCTACCATAAATGTAGATGTCTGATAGGTATGCATCTGCAGTCAGGATTACCCACCCTCCTTCCCCTCTGTGGTATTCCTAGGGCGCTTACCCCTCTTTCAGCTAGCTGGGGGAATCTATTATGGTGTATTTGTTTATATATATATATATGTATATAATTTGCAAATGTTTGGAACTTTTCAGCATTTATCCAAATTTAGCCTTCCTAGAGGGCACCTGGCATCTGGGGCAAGAAAAACTGAGGAAAATGGCGTTGGCTGATGTTTTTATACCCCAGACACTCTGATGTCGGGGAAAGTGCGACATCAGCTGAGGCCAGACCCAGACTTTGGAATCCGGCCGACCGAAGGGCTGCCTGAGGCAGGACAACCCATATGTTATGACTGCAGATGCATACCTATCGGACATCTACATTTATGGTAGGTACAAAACTGTACTTTTGTTCATTTACACTTCAAGCCTTGTGTCGGGAACCATTGTCTTTCTGTAATATGTTTTTTCTGTAGTAGTGTGTACGTTTTATTATAGGATATGGGCAAACTCGATCTGAGGTACTTTGCTATCAAGAGATGATTAAGGGTGAGGGGAGGAGTCTGAGCCTTGGATCCAAAGTGTGTCAAATCGGATCCTGGTGGGGTCTGTTAACCCACCCGTTGCTGAAGGATGAAAGCAGACAACACGAATCTGTCATTATGGTAATTATATAACTTTCTTTTCTCCTTGACCTGCGCTGATCTAGCAAGAGATTTCATGTGCATCAATTCCTGCTTTCCATTTATGAGCAATTTTAAGCTAAATATATTTAAATATCCTTTTGCTATCTGGAGGAGAGTTGAACTCCTTAGTCAGCTTGTTACACAGCCCATGCCTCAACAGGAAGCCTATACTCTTACTGTGGCATTGAATCAATATTTGTACCCAAGGACGTAGTTGTCTAGATCAAGGATGCAATGTTTTACACGTGATATTATTACAACGTGTCTGAGTAATGCGTATGCAGCTTGGAATCCAGCTATTTTGATACGTTTATATTCCCATCATTTAACAGGTAGCAGGTTAGAATTTTGTTACGAGAGGTGGAGGAGACTGGGAAGGTATAGATAGTGTGTTGGTATTATTGTGTGTATCCTCATTCACTAGTTAGGAGAGACTGGTGCTATGTATGAGGATTTTGGGGTATTTATCAGGTTTTAGATTTCAAAGATGTATTTAACTCTAGGTTTTGATTGCACTGGGCGAATATACAGAAAAGATGGTGGAATGTGGATGTTAATATGATGATTGTGATCCCTCAGGAACTGTGCTAAGTGTCTTCCTTACTTGTTCAGTCTGCAGCTAAAAAAGGGCCAGTTCATACAAGTTTGCTTTGTGTCATAAAACTTGGCACTTTTTAATTGTTAAAAGGTTGCATAGAAAAGCCTAGATTTGTGCATTGGTTTATTATCTTGATCTTAGCTGCAAAAATGTGGTATAATCATATGCACTTTACCACATGACTTAGGGCACTAGGAACACATAAATACCATTTTTCCCCATTGGCTGGTATATACCATATTCCATGGGATTTTGGAGGAAGGTCACCTGTTTTTCTCATTGCTGTGGCTACCATCGTCATTGGTTGTTGTCTTTTTTTTGTCTAATTAAATGGTCTGGGGTAGAGTGTCAAGTGTTGATGTAACCCCCCCCCCAAAGAAAGTGTATGATAATCTGTGCTGTCTATTCTTTGTAAAATATTGCATTATCTGTATTGTGTCATACTGGTGGAACTAAAGATAACATTGGAAATTACTTGCATTTCAACTAGCCTGCACTGCATGGGATGGTGTAGAAAAAAAAAGTCAAAGTATACATACAAATATGGAAGAAACTCATTAAGCTAAATAAAAACACTTTATTTTTAAGTGCCCCCCCCCCCCAAAAGGCAGTGTTTCGGAACTGAAAAAGTAAATCACTTTCTAATGGTCTTAAGTAAAAATCTTCAAGCCAAGCTTTGTTATTACAACACCATTGGACCATACATTTCTTTCAGCCTGGTTACAAGTAAGGTACAGATATACATTGCGGTTTCATTCTAGTGCGTGCTTTGTAATAAAACTACTAGAAATATTTTTTAATACTAAATGCAGTTATTGCATATGTGACAGCTTTACTTTAAAAGTAGCAGTAACAGAAAACTAAGGCATCCAGAGTACTTCTGGTTTTTAACTTTTTGGTTTCATTAGTCCAGAATTGTGTCTGTAGTTGAATCTCTCCAGATTAACAGGATCACTACATTAAGTAACATTTTCTTACCCATCCCTTACCTCCTTAAACTGCTGTTGAAGTGCAATCCTCATGCTTACTTATTTTACTAAATTGGGAAGTTCATTGGGTTAAAGACCCCTCTACAAAAGGACTCCTGGTAGGATGTTTCAGTAGGCAGGATACAGTATGCAGGTACAAGTGGATACACTGTATGGTAGAATCATGTAAATCCAGATTCTAGATGTTATGCATTATAGAATTGTATACAGTAGTGCAACACTGTCTGACGAGATTGCATTTGGGTCCAAAAGGTTTGTTTAGTTTGAATGCATATTTGTAGATGACAGTATGAAGTTAGAAGCAGATTCAGAATGGGTACCTTCTAATGTTTAATGTGGAAAGTGTGACATTTGAGTGGGCCTCTGCAGGCAAATTAGGTGGCAGCTCAGGGTGGGTAAATGGGAGTTGTATAGGTGTGGGTAGGTTAGGTCTTGCACATTTTTGCAGCAGCACTGAATACTTCTAGAGATTTTGTGATGATACAAAACTGGATCACTGTTGCAGTAGCATTAGCTATATATGGATTATATCCAGTACAGGAGATTTGTGCTGGCCAGCTTCCAAAGCTTAAGGGCATCTCCCACATGTCTGTACTGTCAACCGCTCAAGCAGAGCTGTAGAAAACCAATTGTCTGGGTGCCAAGCCCTTCAGAGCTTTTCTGCAGCTGAAGAGTGCTCCTCTTGTGGGCTTTTAAGGATCAGTCGGCTAATGTTTCTTTTTTGCCTGGCAGATCAGCTCTCTTCGGGGTAAAAATGTTTCCAGAATTTTATCGCAGAAATTTTATTTTTTGCTGCAAAAGTGTGTTTCGTGCTAGGAATGTTATATTTATTGGACTTTTTTGGACGGTAGTGTCTTTTCAGTCTGTTAAAGAATGTGGTCTTACTTTTTCCCCTCAGTGAATTTTACTTTTGTGAGGGAATTTTTTTTCATTTGTGTTTTAGGGCTGTGGGAAGAACATAACTATTTTTGCAGGACTACCCAGACTTCAGGCTTCTTTTTTGGCTTTTCCATGGAAAAAGTTATTTCCTTGATTCTACCTTCCTCCAGTGACAAAAACAAAATTTCCAGACTACTTCCTTGGCTTCCTCTGGTGTAGACCCTTCAGCCACCATGGATCGGGGGATCAGGCAGATACTCTGCTGTTGTTGGAGTATCATTAGAGTTTATGGGAGAAACAGTCTTGTCAATTACCGAGGAAGGAGTGTGGAATGCCTGTTTGCCTAACTGGACTGGGATACCCTTCTCCCTGTTGTGATTCTCCTGTCAAAAGTCTGTCTGTGTTTACGGAGATTTTACTTAAAAAAGAATGTTAAAACATACATCTTCCCCTGTCTAGTTACTTTAGACACGAGAGATTTATGGTTCTACTTTTTTGGACCTTCTGTGAAGGACACTTTGACCTGCAGTGAGCAGGAAGAGAAGACTTTGTCTGTGGTGGGGATGAAACTTTCTGCTCCCCAGAGGTCCTTCTCCTAGACCCAGTGGGGAACTAGGAGGATGAGGTTCTGTAAGTCTCCGTTTCCCTTCTAGGAAGCTCCAGAGAACTCCTCTGCCAGAGGCAGGGGGAGAGGTTTCAATGGCCAACGCTGCCCTCGAGGTAGGGGTCTGCAAAATCAGGGCTCCAGGGAAACCTTCTCTGAGCAGCCCTATCAAGCACTCCTGAAGCGTTGCCCGGCTGCTCTATCCTGGAAGCAGTCAGAAGTCGCATTTCCATACACCCACTAGCATGGACAAATATCACTTCTGATCAGTGGGTGTTAAATATAGTTTCCGGGGGCTATTTCATTCCATTTTTAGAACCTCCTCCAGTAAGAAGTTACCTCTTCGATGTTCCACCCAGTCAGAGGGAGTTGGCCTTCAAAGAAGTTCAACAACTTCTACTAAAAAGAGCCATCCAAGAGGTTCCAGCAGGACGAAGAGGATCTGGTACTTATTCTCACTCTTTTTTAGTGCCAAAAAAGACTGGGGACCTACGTCCCATTTTAGATCTTGGCGAGCTCAGTCTTTCAGTCAAGAAGTCAATGTTCTGGATGGTCACTGCTCAGTCCATTCTGCACCTCTTAGCAAGGATGATTGGATAAGCTCAGTATATATTTAGGATGCCTACTATCTCAAGATAGACAGGTGTTCTGGGGGACATCTTCACATACAGCTAGGAGCCAGTCATTACCAGTTCAGAGCCTTACCCTTCGGTATCACCACAGCCCCTGGGTGTTTACCATAAGGAAATTTTTTGTGCATGTCCCTTGTAAATTGTTTCTTTTATTGAAGCCATTTCTAGGATGCATCAGTTGTTTCAGTGCAAACATAATGACCTTTTGTTTCTTTGAAAAAAAAACTGTTATGATTTATTACAACTGGAATTTCCTCAACCTACTCCAGTTCCTCCTGTTCTTGTAGCATTGGAAGATATTTTTATTACCATCTGCACCGTGCCTAACAGCTAGTCTGCAGCCCCTAAGAAGGTAGTTAAGATTGTTTCTCTGTTGTAAACGTTCTTATTTTCAATCCCTTATCTGACTCTGCAGTGATTTCCTTGGCAAATCCTTTTCTAGCTAAACATTTAGTAAATGTTAGCCCCTTTCTTTCTAGCAATGATGGTTAAACTTTTGATAGATTTGAGAAAAGTGTATTCCTATGCCACCCTCTGTTTTTAGAATTCTTAAGTGTTAAGCTGACATATAAAGTTTTTGCTTGCTTTTGAGAATGAGTCACATTATTGCCACCTTTCCTTTGTCTGAGGGCATATCTTCTCAGAACACTTATTGCATTTGTTTCTCAAGTAACCAAACCTTTAAAACGTACTTATGACTCAGATTATGCCTTTTTTAGAGCAGCAGGTACTGCATCTGCTATGAGAAAGTTTGCTTTGTTACATTTTCAAAATTTGTTTGATAAAGCTGACATTTTGGATTCTCCTTGTTAAGGAGGTTGTAATTGGACCATCTGTTGCTAAGATCTTGAAAAAGTGTGAGAGAGAGAAACTGATACAAGGGGTAACTCAAATTCTTCAGCCTTCCTTCTCCAGGTTTGTTAAAGGGTTTGGCTTTAACTCTGGATCCTTTTATAAAAAGCAAAATAAGCATACTCAGAAAACTTCTGGCAAGCAGAAGTTCAAAAAATATGGCAAGAAGATACCAAAAATGGGGAGAGCTCCGAGAAATCAAGAGTGTCCAAGACTAAATAACTATTTACAAGTTGTACCTTCCACCCTCAACACACACACACACACACACACACACACACACTTCCCATCCTGACAATCTGTACGTTTTCCCAAAATCTGGATCTCCATTTCTCTTTGATAACAGATAATCTCAGGAAAGTGGGTTATGAGAGTGTTCCATCAGGGATACAGATGGTAGTGGGAGTCCTTTTCACTCCTTTTGAGAGGATTACTCCTCTTCCTCCAAATCAAAGTTCCTTTTTCCTTCCTGTCATTCAGCATTTGCTGACCTAGGATGGGGGGAGGGGGGTAATAGAACCTTTTCCACTTTCCGTAACAGGAAAAGGATTTTTCAGCAGTGTTTCTAGTACCAAAGAATGTAGCCTCATGGAGCCCAGTCCTAGATCTTACCTTTCTTAATCAGTTTGTGGAAGCCCCAAAGTTCAAAATGCTATCTCCCTGCAGTCTGCTACCTCGTATTCCTCCTTTCAGTTTTTTGGTAATTCTAAATTGAAACAATGCATATTGCATTCATGTAGCCTCAGATTTCAAATATTTTTTAAGGTTTTCTGTGTCTGGATTACACTTCAGTTCATAACCTTTGAGTTGTCCACCTCCAATGGTGTTCATTATCTAGCAACAGTCTATTGCTGACTGCAAGGTTTTCATGATTTCCTTATTTAGATTTCTTGCTTTTCTTTGCATTCTTTTTTAAGTATCTGGATTTTCTCTCTCTGATAAGAGATGTCACTTGCAGATTGGATTTCCAGGATAACATTCAAAAGACTTGTTTGACTCCTTTTCCTAGATACTTCAGTTCAAAGAGATTTTCTTCCACACACACACAAAAAAAATAGATTTAGATCTTTTCCAGTATTTATTTTTTCCACTCAGTGTACAACTTCAGCAGGGAATTTTCTCAGGATGTAGGGATTCATTGCATCAGTAACTCTACTGATTCCTGTTGTCCGACTCCAAATGAAAGATTCAGTGGGACGTAAAATCTCTCTGGTCCAGTCATCAGCACTCCCTGAAATTTCAAATTCCAGTTGTGAAATTTGTAAGCAGGAACGTCTTTGGTGGAGACACCATTTTTTGTCAGAATCCAGGTCCCTTCCATCTGTAATAGTCTAACAACAGAGGTCTCAGACTTTGCTTGGAGAGCCATGTCTTTGAGTGGTAAAAGTGCAGGGTCACAACAAAAGAACAGATCAAAAACAAACCTGTAATGGATATTGGCAGTTATGAATGCACTCTTCTCTCAGAAAAGTCAGTCCTCAGATCGTCAAATGATTGCAGATGACACCACTGTGATGTGGTACATAAATTGGGGGGGGGGTTATATCTTACTCTGTGTAGATTTACTCATGGTGACTTGTGATATAGCTAGCTATTAGCGGAATCTCATTCTGCAGGCATCTTATGTTCCATCAGAGCAAAACATAGTGGCAGACAAGCTGAGTAGGACTAGGGCTGACTTCATGAATGGAGATTGAATTAGGGCATCTTTCAGAATTTGATCCAGCTGTGGGGAACACAGCTGATATGTCCACCTCCATTTACAACAAACTGGCAAAATTTTGCTCAAGGACTCCTTGTAAGCAGGTATAGAAAACAGGCATTCTCTTTTCCTTGGATAGGAATGTTCTTGCCATGCCTTTCCACCCTTGTAGTGATATCCATAGTCATTCTAAAGATACAGAAGGACTCTCCAAAGATCATTGTGGTGACTCCCTTCTAGCTGAGGCAACACTGGTTCTTAACTGTCTTTGGCAAGTTCCAAAACAAGTATCACAAGCTTCTCACAGATTAGACCTACTCACATAAGGAGTGATTGTTTGATACACCCTAACTTGAAATAGTTTTGATTAATTGCCTGAATGATAGTGTTAATAATCTTCAGGTTCCTATTTTTTGAGGATGTGCAGCACGGTGTCAAAGGAGACAAAGCAGCCTGCTGCTAGGAAATTATATCAGCAAATGGAAAATGTATTGCAGTTGGTGCCATACTAAGAACCAGGCCCCTATTAAGGGTCATATTCATCTGGTTCTGCAGCCTTTCTTACGTCTCCATCAAGGTTAGTTTATCTGTGACTTCAGTGTGCCTGTTCTTGGATCCCCCTCTTTCAATGCATTTCCATATTGCGATATTTTTTAAAGGAATTTTGCATATTGCATACCTGTCAATCTGTAAAGCAGGTGTCTTCTCCTTGGGATCTATTTTTTTCTCAAAAAAAAAAAAAATCTTGCTCCATCCCATTTGAAGCAGTTCATCAGGTGATTGATCTATGGTTCTTAACATGGAATGTAGTGTTACTGATTGCTCCGACTTCTGCAAGAGTGTCTAAGTTGCAGGCTCTTATGGTGGATCAACATTATCTCAATATCCAAAAAGATAGGGTTTATTTAAGAACCAATCCTTCATTTATGCCTAAAGTAGTATCCATGTTTTCTTTGATCCAGGCTGTCCTCCTCACTGTCGTCTTTTTAGAATCTGAAAATGAGGGGAAAAGGATTGCTTGTATTCTGGTTCCATCCATCCACAACCCCTTTTTCTCATTTTCACACATGGGGTCGGGGTGTAATTTCAACAGTAGCAGTCATGTAGAGCCAAGTTTCACACTCCTAGGAGGCTAGCCCTGCTGGGGATGTTCTTCCATACCACACAGACACTCTTAAGGCCCATTTAGAGTGTCCAATTTACCTACTATGTCTTTGGAATACGTGACGAAACCCATGCAAACACACGGGAGACATGCAGACTCTACAGAGAAGGCACCCCAGCCAAGAATCGAACTAAGGAACTTGTATTTTTTTTTTTTCAATAATTTTTCTTTTTCTTTTTACATTAATAAATGTCACAGATAAAAACCATCTTCAACATGACCGTATATATATGTTATACATTGAGGTCAATACCACAGGATGTAGATCATACAACATATCTATTTACACTATGTACATAGATGCTTTCACTGTTAATTCCACAGGTATACAGACAGTATATACATTTGTAATATCCAAGTTATTATTTAATATCTGAACTTGTAGGTGTTATTCGGTTCCATCAGAGTGTATTTCTAAGTTGCTGTGTGATGAATTATGCTAATATGGTATTAAAGGTTCGTTCCCAAATTTCTCTGGATTTCATGTTTTTATTCCTTTATCTGTTACTATTTTATGAGCTAAAAGGTGTTGTATAGCTACTTGTTTAAAAGCCTCCCAGGAGATATTTATTGTATCTAGCCATTTAAAAGCTATATACGGTTTAATTAGTAGCAAGATTGTTAAAAGTGTATTTGCTTGTTTTCTTGGTATGTTGGGGTGGGAGAATGTGTAATAGAGTGAATTCCCAAGTTAATGTTGATGTTTGATAACCCGTTTTTTTGTAATTGTACCTTGAGAGAGTTCCAGAGTTTATAGACACATTTACAGCTCCAAAATACATGGATTAAGTCAGCTATCTGGTCCTTGCATTGTGGGCAGAAAAGTGATTTTGATGTGTTAAATTTGTGTAGGATTGCAGGTGTAAAATATGCATTATTATTGATCATGAGCGGAGTGTATGCCAACTTTTTGAGGGGTGTAATCTTCAGTGTTTGATTGCCTGGCTTATTTTCTGATAATCTATGGATGGTTTAATTTTTCTCCAGTAGTTAGAGAAGAGGTTGTTTTTCTGGTATTTGATTTCATTTATTTTATATGAATTAGTAATAGTTTTCTTTGTTCATAGGTAGGTACTAGGCTATCGGCCCAAGGGCCTACGTAAGCCTAGGCAGCAAGGTACCATAGCTTACACCACCCAAGAAAGTTATTATCTGAAGTAGGGACTTCATTTGTCAGCAACCTGTGGGTCTTGGATCTGATATCGGATCCGAGCCGGCAATTATTTGTACAGCTATGGATCCGAGCTCCTAGCTCCTCCCCTCACCCATAATCCCCTGCCAACCCCAATTGACCTCAGATCTAGTTTGCCACTTTTAGAAGAGACAGCTGGATTGCAGAGCTGCTGGTGACTTCAGATAAGTTCTCAAAAAACTTGTTTAAAAAAACAGAAAATCTTTCCTTTTTAACTTGCGTGTGTGTTTAGGATACCTTTAGGTTAACTTTATACCTTTTTTAATTTTCTTTTTAGTGTTTCCTCCCCTCGCTGGTCGTAGTGTTTGTGTGTGTTTGTGTTTTGGGGCCTGGTGTGCGTGTGTAGTCCTTTCCTTGAGAAGAAAATGTCAGAGGCCCCAAAGCCCATTTATTCTAAGTGCACCTAGTGTGGCCATAAGCTTTCACCGGTGGATGGCCACACTCGGTGTGTTCGGTGCTTTGGGGTTGAACACCTGTCCTCAGGATGCACGATTTGTGCAGGGTTCAACCCCAGGGCACTGAAAGAGCAGAGGTCGAAGCTGGTCCTGGCGGGACTTTTGCCCCCGGAGTCTGCTTCGGCCTTCGCTACTCCCGTGGCACCTCCCCAGCCTGTGGTGGTAGCCACTCCTGCCCCCCTTCCTCCAGCCGGTATTCAAACTCCCACTAAAGCGCCAGAGGATAGGGAGGCCAAGAAGGAGAAACGGAGGGAGAAGCACCACAAGCGGAGGGCCGAGGCCTCCGCTTTGGCCCCCCCCCCAGCTAAGCGGGCTTCTCCCTCCACGGCTTCCAGGTCTCCTCCTCCTCGGCTCCAATCACCTTGCTTCTCCCCGGGACCAGAGGAGGAGGAGACCCGATCTCTGTTGAGGTCATCGAGGTGGCACTCCAGGCCTGCCTCGGTGGCCTCGTCGAGATCCACCTACAGCCTGTCTGACGCAGACTTGGACTGGATGATGAGAAGGTTCATCCAGGCCCAGCTGCAGATGGGAGTGCTCCTGCCGCCCCCCCCCCTTTGGGGGGGAGCTCGACACCCTTTTTTGCTCCGATAGCTCCTTCTCTGACCCGCTTCACGGGTTCGGAGCGCTTGGAGCCAGGCAACGTTGGAGCAGGGGGTGGGTCGGCACCGACAGTACTGGGTACTTCGGATCCGACCCTGCCCTCGAGTCTGTCGGTTCCATCGTCGGATCCGACCTCTCGGAGCTGTGGCCCGAGCTTCGGATCCGAGGGATTCAGTGTGCCTTCAGCTCCGTCCAGGTCGGAGCACACTGGTCCCTCTGATCAGACTGTCTCGGCGCCGGTTCCGATCCCTTCATCAGATCCGAGTGGGAGTCTGCTCTCAGAGCCCAGGGAGAGCGGCTCCCCCTCAGCCTTCGATGTAGTGGAGAGGGCTCTGTCGAGGGCATCCAGACCCCTAGCCCTTGTCTCGGCTCTGCCCTGCACTCCCTCTCTGCTGGGCCAGGCTTCCATCACCCGGCCACAGGGACAGCCTGCTTCAATGTCCCAGGTTGTTCCTTTGGAACAGGACATTGCTGGCGAGACCTCCTCTGACAGCCCCCCCCCCGAGGAAGTGCCTCACAAGCATAAGTGTAAGAGGAGGCACGTGGACTCCCCCGAGTCCTTAACAGAGGACACGGACTTGGATGAAGGGGAAGGCTCCCCAAGATCACCCCCTGAGGATGTCTCCTTTGGAGACATCATGGAAATGCTTAGATTCAGGGGGGGTGGTCTGCCCCCAAGGCTTCCTCCGACGAGTCCGTGTTCCTGGAGCCATTCGAAGCAGGCCCGTCTACCTCTTGGGTGTCCCCTCCGGCCGACTACCTGGTGGACCTTGTGACCACCAAGGTGTGGAAGGAGCCGGACACTGTGGAGCCTATTCCCAAGTTCCCGGACAGGATCTTGAGCCCCCCTGCAGACCTTCCCCACTGGAGCAAGGGTCCCCTGTAGATGCCATGTTGATGGCGGCAGCCACTGAGGGAACTAGCTCAGGAGAGCCCCTCGGTCCATCCTCCGAGCAGGGAGTCTCGATTGATGGATCGCCTTGGGAAGCAGGTATTCAGTTCAGCGACCTTCTCTGTAAGGTCTCTGAACTACATGGCACATGTCATCAGAATGCAGCGTGATCTTATTAAATAATACGCTGCTTCCCCCCCGGAGTCCATGTCGGCGGAGGACAAGCAATTGTACTCCACTCGTATGGCCATTCTGAGATCTGTTTCCAATACCTCTATGCAGCTTCTGTCTCACGCTACTGAGGGAGCCACTAGAGCCAGCAGAGTGGGCCTAGTAATGAGGCGCCAGGCCTGGCTCCGACATTGTGACTTTGCGGAGCCCTTTAAGGCATCATTTGCGAATGCACCCGTTGATGGTTCTGCCTTGTTTGGCAAAACCGTTCACGAGACACTTGTCCAGAGCGAGAAGGACGGGAAGACGCTGTCTGCCGTCTGAGTCCGCTTCTCTGCTCCCCAGAGGTCCTTTTCCAAGAACCAAAAGGGACAGGAGATGATGTGGTTCCGGAAATCGCAGCATTCCCAACCTGCTCCGGACAACCGGTCCTTCCGTGGCAGAGGAGGACAGGGAGGATGCCACCCTAGAGGCAGAGGGGCACAGAGAAATTTTGGGTCCAGAGAATCCTTCTCTGATCGGCCCACGCAACAGCCCTGAAGGGTTGCCCGACTACTCCACTCTGGAGGCAGTCGGGGGGGGCATTTCTCAAGGCACCTGGCGGCATGGGAGTCCATTACGTAAGACTGCTGGGTGCTTTGGATTATATCCAGAGGTTACAAAATCCCTATGCTTCATGTCCCCAGACTCAAGAACCTCCCGGATGTACCACCCGATCAGAGGGAGGCTGCAGCCGCGGAAATCCGGCAGCTGCTCGAAAAAAGGGCCATCCACCCCATCCCCCCTAGGGTTTTACTCCAGGTTTTTTCTGATGCCAAAAAAGACAGGGGACCTGAGACCAATCCTAGACCTCTCCCTCTTGAACCTGGCGGTAACCAAGGAGAAATTCCGAATGGTCACTCTTCAATCCATTCTCCCCCTGTTACGGGAGAACGACTGGATGTGCTCTGTAGACCTCAAGGATGCATACTACCACATCTTAATGGACAGGCGATCCAGGAGGTTTCTCCACTTCCAGCTGGGAGCCAGCCACTATCAGTTCAGGGTCCTTCCCTTTGGCCTCACTACAACCCCCAGGGTGTTCACCAAAGTTTTAGCAGTGTTAGCGGCCCACCTGAGACTCCAGGGAATGCAGGTCTTCCCGTACCTGGACGACTGGCTCCTGACCGCCCCAACAAGGCATCTACTCTGCTCAGCCAGAGATTTTTTTCTTCGCCTAGCCCCCCAGTTAGGCGTCACGATCAATATGGACAAGTCCTCCCTTGCTCCAACACAAGTGATAAACTTCATAGGGGCCAGGTTAGATATGAGGAGTCTACGAGCCTACCTCACTTCGGAATGACTACAGAACCTCAGTCTTCATGTGCGGGCCATCCTCCAATCAGAAGCTCCTCCCACGGAATTGGTCCTGAGGGCACTGGGCTCTATGGCAGCGGTAATTACTCTCCTCCCGTGCGCTCGCCTAAACATGAGGGTATTACAGTGGACCCTTCAAGTACAGTGGTCCTTCCAGCTTCTCCCTCTCCACCACCCTGTCTCTATCAGCAAAGCTTGCAGGAGGGCCCTATTATGGTGGCTGCATTCCTCAGACCTCCATACAGGTCGGCCCTTTTGCGCTCTCCACCTCCCCTAGTTACAGTGACCACGGATGCTTCTCGCCTCGGGTGGGGGGGGGGCATTGCTCAGGCAGAACAGTCCAAGGCACATGGAATGACTCAGACCTCCCTGCATATCAATGTTTTGGAGATGAGGGCGGTGCTGTTAATGTTGCAAGCACTTCACAACCTTCTTCCCGTCGGAACCATTGCGATACAGACGGACATGTCAGTTGTCTGGTATATCAACAAACAGGGGGGAACCAGGTCTTATCCTCTCTGCCGAGAGGCCATGAGAGTGTGGGAATGGGCGATGTCCACCAACCGCTTTCTAATCGCAACGCACATTCTGGGGCGGTCCAACATCCTGGCGGACAAACTCAGCCACACGATTCTTTCCCCTTACGAGTGGTCTCTCAACTCCTGTGTAGCAAAGCAGATCTTTGCAAAATGGGGGCAACCCTGCTGCGATCTTTTTGCCTCTCCCTCAAATACGAAATGCGACAACTTCTTCGCCCTGATTCCCCCAACAGGGGAAGCCCCGAGAGACGCTCTAGTGCATGCTTGGCCACCCAGTCTACTTTATGCCTATCCTCCTCTATCCCTGATGCTAAAGATAATACAGAAAGCCTCTCGGTTGGGGAGCAGGATGATCCTCATTGCCCCATTCTGGCCTCGACAAACTTGGTTCCCTTACCTGTGGTCTCACTTGGTGAATCCTCCCTGGATTCTGGATCCCAGTCCGGATCTGATCTCCCACCCATCAGGCTTACCGACCCCGAATCTGGACAACCTGAAGCTAACCGCTTGGCTGCTCCAGTTCCACTCTTAATTAGGACTCCCGGTATCTCCTCTCCAGTCAAAGCCATCTTGGTGGCAGCGCATAAACTTTCCACCAGGAAGGTTTACCACAGTAAATGGAAGCGCTTTTCCATTTGGGCGGAGCATCATAATGTGGACCCCTTCACTGCTCCACTAACGTCAGTTTTGGACTTCCTTACAGGGCTTTTTCAGCAAGGGGCTAGCTGTTCGACAGTCAAAGTACAATTGGCAGCCATCTCCCATTACCATGTAGGACATGAGACTGGTCCCGTGATGTCAGCTAAACTATGTAAAACCTTCCTCAAGGGTACCTTTTTGCTTAGGCCCCCGATCAGAGAAGCCATACCCCCTTGGGATCTATCGCTAGTTCTTCAGGCCTTGACTGCTTCCCCCTTTGAACCAGCTGCCTCTGCTGATCTTAAATACCTGTCTTGGAAAACAGCATTCCTAGTAGACATCACCTCTGCGAAAAGAGTTTCAGAACTTCAAACTCTTTCCGTAAAACCCCCTTATTTGTTTTTTTTCATCAGGATAGAGTGTACCTCAGGACCAATCCATCTTTCCTACCTAAGGTGGCCTCAGAAACCAATATCAATCAGTCCATCAATCTTCCTGTTTTCTTCCCTAATTACCAGAATAAAGGAGAATACAAGCTGCACTCGTTAGATGTGCACAGGCAGCTACATTTCTATATTCATAGAACTGCTGGTCACAGACAATCTAATCAGCTGTTCATCTCCTTTTCTAAATTCAATTTAGGTAAAGCTGTTTCGAAGGTCACCTTATCACATTGGATTTCCCAATGTATCCGTCTAGCTTATGAGGCTTCTTGGAGGCCCGCACCTCAAAGGGTCCGTGCTCACTCCACTCGTTCCATATCTACTTCTACTGCATTCAGATCTAGAGTCCCTTTGGATGATATTTGCTCGGCAGCCACTTGGGCCTCATCACATACCTTTATTCACCACTACAAGCTGGATGTCACCTCCAGAGGTAGAGCATCCTTTGGCTCCGCAGTGCTCCAGAACATCCTTCCATGATGGCCGCCCAAGATTCAATTAGCTGGGGACTCTGTCCCACAGGTTGCTGACAAATGAAGTCCCTACTTCAGATTAAGAAGTTATGTACTCACCATAACGTACCATCTGAGTAGGTGACTTCATTTGTCTGCAACCATCCCCCCCTCCTTCCCCCTGGCCTTCAGAAGAATTAGATCATAGTATTATTCCTGCCTTTTCCTTTTTGGGATACCTTTCAGGTATATAGGAGGGCAAACTTGATCTGAGGTCAATTGGGGTTGGCAGGGGATTATGGGTGAGGGGAGGAGCTAGGAGCTCGGATCCATAGCTGTATAAATAATTGCCGGCTCTGATCCGATATCAGATCCAAGACCCACAGGTTGCAGACAAATGAAGTCACCTACTCAGATGGAACGTTATGGTGAGTAGATAACTTCTTATTCATGTGCCACTGTCCAGCAGAGAGACAGAAGTGATCCCCGGGGTGTATTTCCTATTTCCCATCCACTCATCAAGATTTTTCTTGAAGAGTGCTAATGAAGAACTTTGCTTGACATAGATGGGTAGCTTGTTCCAGAGTATAGGAAGTCTCTGGTACAGGAATCTATCCCTCCAGCGTGTCCTGTTTATTGGGGTGACAAGGTTTAGGTCCCTAGAGAGTGTAGCTTGGAGGGATTGGGATTTCTTTAGGTGTAGCATGTCCAACAGCTCTGGGTTTGACATTATATGTTAGGCAGATATCACCTCGGAGTAGGCGATATGCTACGGAGTAAAGCTGGAGTTTTTTTGAGGCGGTCAGTGTAGGGCATTTGTTTGAGGCCAGTAATCCTCTTTGTGAGGTACTCCTGTGGCCTTTCCAGCTGCTGCAGATGTCTTGTGAGGTACATTCCAAAAGGGGCGTTGTACTCTACAATGGGTCTGAGTGACGAGTAGAGGGGAACAATGACCTCTTTTTCCTGGATGAGAACCCTTTTATGATGAGGTGTGCCACGTAGAAGGACTTCCTGACTACTGTAGCGATGTGACTATCAAAGGAAAGACTACTGTCCACCTGGGTCCCAAGGTCTCTTATCATGCATTCGGTGTTAAGTAGATTGCTGCTTATGTGGTAGTTCATGGGTACAGAGGTTTTTACCAAAGGGGATGACATTGCACTTTTTGGCATTGAGCTTGAGGCCATGGGTCTGACACTAGGCATCTGTCTCAGTGAGGCCCTTCTGTAGGATGTCCTCATCATTTGGGGACTCCACTATGGCTCCTAATTTGCAGTCATCTGCGAACTTAGTCAGCCAGAGGCCTTCTGTGTCAGCCTGTACTTCAGAGAAGTAGATACCAAACAGGAGAGGTCCCAGGACGGAACCCTGTGGCACTCCACTTGTCACTGCTTTGAGGTCAGATTTGGAGTCTGCAACTTTTACAGTGTGGGTTCTGTCGGTGAGCCAGTTGGCAACCCATCTTGTGACGTAGAGATTTATACCTAGTTTAGTGAGTTTAGCTATAATTCCAGAATGTGGGATGGTGTTGAAAGCCTTGGCGAGGTCAAGATAGGCTGTGTGAACCATCTTACCCTCATCCACGGCTTTGGTGACTGCCTCAAAGAAGTCTATCAGGTTCAGGAGGCATGATCTGCCTTTCACAAACCCAAACTGGGTGGGATGCAGAGTTTAGAGGTTGCCAATGTCTTTGTTTATGAGTTCCACGATGATACGTTCCATGGCCTTGCAGACCAGGCTCGTCAGGCTAATAGGTCGATAGTTCCCGGGATCAGTGGTGGCTCCCCCTCTGTGGAGTGGGATAACTGTTGCTGTGCGCCATTCAGTGGGCACAAAGCCTGATGCAAGGTTATTATTGAACATGGTGCTTAAGTGGGGAGCCAGTTCGTTCTGAAGTTCGTGTAAAACAGAGCCTGGGATGTTGTCCAGTCCCATGGATGCTGTGTTTTTGGCTTTAGAGAGTGCAGCTTTTACCTGCATTCTTCCTGTATATATATGGGCCCTTTAGGGGGTGAGGGGGGGCAAAGTTAGCACTGAACCAATCTGCCAGGATATTGGCAATATCAGTTGGTTCTGTAATTTTCGTGCCTTTGTGCTGTAACTCAGAGCAGATCTGGGTGTTGCCATCTAGATTCTTGACATAGCTATAGAATGCTTTGTGGTTGTCCTTGGATTTAGTGGTGATTTTGTTTTCGTAGCTAGCTTTGGAGGATCTTTTAAAAGATCTCAGCTTCTTACTAAGGCTGACCAGGTAGCTCCTCCACTCATGAGATTTTACTCTCTTTTGCAACAGTTTCTTCCTTCTGTTGTACAGTTTGTTTATGGCAGGGGACCATAGTTTTCCAAAACCTGCTACAAGTTTCTATGTCACTGTTGGTCATAGTAGCATTTTAGAGGTAACTGGAACACAGTTCTTTGATTTGTCTTAGGATTATTGTGTGATTTAGGGAGATTTAAGTTTGTCCTCATTTCTTGTATTGAGCAGTTAAGGTAAGGATAAATATCTTGGATTATTTTATCTTTCAGTCTGGGAAAAGGGACCAAGTCCAGCATCTTATTTATTTTTAAATGTGGGTTTTTATGAAGGGGTTGCAGTATTGTCATGGCTTGTCCAAGGTTCAAGAATTGAAAGAGTTTTTGCGCAAAGTTGATGGAATGTTTTAAGGGATCTGCAATGTTATAAGTTTGTATTTCTTTCTGATTCAGGATTGGAAGTGCTTTAGGATTGAAACCTAGAGCTTTAATGTGTCTATAATAGATCCTCACCCAAAGAGGAGACCAATTTTCCATTGACAGGTTATGTTCAGCTATTCTTAATATTCTGTTAAGTATTAATGATCAAGTAGTACATTTTAAAATCTGGTAAATTTAGTCCTCCTTTGTTTTTGGAGAGTGTTAATTTTGGATAGGAGATTCTGTTTTTTTTTTTGGGTTCCCATATAAATTTTGCTAGGAAGGTATGAATTTGTTTGAAGAATTTATTATGTAGTATTGTCTGTGATGTCATGAATGTATACATTAGTCTAGGTAAAATGTTCATTTTGATTATTGATACTTTGGCGAAGAATGGTAGTTTTAGGTTGTTCCATCTTTTACAGTCTTGCATTATGTTTTGCCATTTAAGGTTTACATTGTGTTGGTAGAAGTCTTTGTTCTGGAAAAAGGTGATTTCCCAGGTATTTAGTTTCTTCTTTTATTTTATTGTGTTCAACAGTGGTATTAGTGAGATGAGTTTGGGTGTTTTTAGGGGAAAATATTAGTTTTATTGAGGTTTAGTTTGTAGTTAGACATAAGTCGAGAAATGTTCAATTGCAGCTATTATTTTGTTTATATCTGCATTTAGTATAGTGCTGTATATGTTCAGATCATCCGCAAATACAATGATGTATATTTTGAATTTGATGGAGGATGTGGTATGTGTTTTGTTTAATGTATAGAAAGAGTGGTTCTAGGTATAGGTTAAACAGGAAGGTGATAATGGGCATCCATGTCTTGTTCCATTTTTTTATTAGAATCCTATTTGACCAAGTTTTATTTGTATATAGAGATGTGTATGGGTTGCTAGAGATAGTTTGGATGATCTGAATGAAGTTATTGGGTATATTAAAGTAGGGTAGTGTTTGGAGTAAGAATTCTAGTTTAACCCTATCAAATGCCTTGTGGGCATCCACTACCATTGTGTAGATGTTGATATTGTATCGGTAAGCATAGGATATTAGTGCATCTAATGTTAATGTATTGTCACTAGTCTGTCTATGTGGTGTAAAACCGGATTGTTCATAGGTAGGTACTAGGCTATCGGCCCAAGGGCCTACGTAAGCCTAGCCAACAAGGTTCCCTAGCTTATGCCACCCAAGAAAGTTATTTTCCTGTGCCAGTCGTGCAGAGACACAGAAGTGATCCCCGGGGTGTATTTCCTATTTCCCATCCACTCATCAAGATTTTTCTTGAAGAGTGCTAATGAAGAACTTTGCTTGACATAGATGGGTAGCCTGTTCCAGAGTATGGAAAGTCTTTGTGACAGGAATCTATCCCTCCAGCATGTCCTGTTTATTGTGGTGACAAAGTTTAGGTCCATAGAGCGTGTAGCTCGGAGGGATTGGGATTTCTGTAGGTGTAGCATGTCCAACAGCTGTGGATTTGACATAGCTTTATATGTTAGGCAGAGATCACCTCGGAGTAGGCGATATGCTACAGAGTAAAGCTGGTGTTTTTTGAGGCGGTCAGTGTAGGACATTTGTTTGAGGCCAGCAATCCTCTTTGTGAGGTACTTCTGTGGCCTTTCCAGCTGCTGCAGATGTCTTGTGAGGTACATTCCAAAAGGGGCGTTGTACTCTATAATAGGTCTAATGAGTGTCTAGTAGAGGGGAACAATGATCTCTTTTTTTTTTTCCTGGATGAGAACCCTTTTATGATGAGGTGTGCCATGTAGAAGGACTTCCTGACTACTGTGGCGATGTGACTATCAAAGGAGAGACTACTGTCCACCTGGGTCCCAAGGTCTCTTATCACACATTCGGTGTTAAGTAGATTTCTGCCTATGTAGTAATTTATGGGTACAGAGTTTTTACCAAAGGGGATAACACTGTACTTTTTGGCATTGAGCTTGAGGCCATGGCTCTGACACCAGGCATCTGTCTCAGCTAGGCCCTTCTGAAGGATGTCCACATCATTTGGGGACTTTACTATGGCTCCTAGTTTGCAGTCATCTGCGAACTTCGTTAGCCAGAGGCCTTCTGTGTTGGCCTGTACTTCAGAGAAGTAGATACCAAACAGGAGAGGTCCCAGGATGCAACCCTGTGGTACTTTACTTGTCACTGCTTTGAGGTCAGATTTGGAGTCTACAACGTTTACAGTGTGGGTTCTGTCAGTGAGCCAGTTGGCAACCCATCTTGTGACAAAGGGATTTATACCTAGTTTAGTGAGTTTAGCTATAATTCCAGAATGGGGAATGGTGTTGAAAGCCATGGCGAAGTCAAGATATAGGCTGTGTGAACCACCTTACCCTCATCTACAGCTTTGTTGACTACCTCAAAGAAGTCGATCAGGTTCAGGAGGCATGATCTGCCTTTCACAAACCCGAACTGGGTGGGGATCCAGAGTTTGGAGGTTACCAATGTCTTTGTTTATGAGTTCCATGGCCTTGCAGACCAAGGCTCGTCAGGCTAATCTGTCGATTAGTTCCCGGGGTCAGTGGTGGCTCCCCCTTTGTGGAGTGGGATAACTGTTGCTGTGCGCCATTCAGTGGGCACAAAGCCTGATGAGAGGCTATTATTGAACATGGTGCTTAAGTGGGGAGCCAGTTCGTTCTGAAGTTCATGTAAAACTCAGCCTGGGATGTTGTTCCGGTCCCATGGATGCTGTGTTTTTGTCTTTAGATAGTGCAGCTTTTACCTGCGTAGTTGTGATTACAGGGATTCTGCATTGTTCTGGGGAGATTATTTTCTCTGTCAGGTTTTTCATTCTGTTAGCAAGTATAGAGGTAAATATTTTAGTATCTATACTGAAGAGGGAGATGGGTCTGTAGCTGTCTGGGTTTTGGGGGTCTATGTGTTCTTTTAATATAAAGATGGTTTTAGAGGCATTAAAGTGGATATTTATTTTATAGTTTATTATGTAATTCAGTGTATAGTATAGTTGTTTGGCTATCAAGGGAGAAAATGCTTTGTAAAATTCTGATCCGAGTCCATCCGGATCCGGAGCCTTGTGCGCATTTAAGGGTTTGATTGTTGTAATAATTTCACTGATGGATATCAGTTCAGTTAGTCTTTTTTGTTGGTCTAAATTTAGTTTAGGGAATTTCAGTTTTTGAAGGAAGAGTTCTATCTTCCTTTGAGGTCTGTAGTATTTGTGCTGCATATATTTGAGAGTATATTTGTTCAAATGTTTTAATAATGTCTTCATTTTTTGTGTAGTTTTTGTAGTTTATTTCTGATATAATGGAGGCAGTTTTGTGTTGGGAGATAATTCTGGCCAGAGCTCTATATGGTATTTGAGCTTCTTCTGCGTAAGTGGCTAACATTCTGGCTTCGTGAAAAGATAGGTTCCTGGTTTCTAACATATATAAATCCCTTTGCAGTTTTAAAAGTTCTGCTTCTGTTTAGTTCTTGGGGTTATTTATTAGTTCTTTTTCAAGATGCTCTATATTCCCTTTCAGTGTATGCTCCTCTTTAAGTTGTATTTTTTTATAGTATGCTGTTCTTTTGATAAACAATCCTCTAATTAGTGCTTTGGTTGCAGCCCATTCTATGTCAGTTGGTACTTGGGAGTTAGTGATATTTGTAAGAGCTATTTTTAGTATTGCTTCTGTTTCTTTTATTACATCAATTTTGGAAATTAAATTAGGGTTTAATGACCAATTATGACCCCTATTCTCTAAATATATCTTTTTGTTCCAGTTAATGTTCAGTGTGATTTTGGAGTGATCTGAAAAGAACCTGGTATGTATAGTTATTGTTGGGTCCATGTTAATGAATATGTCCGAGATTAAGAAGTCTATCCTTGACCACATTTTGTGGCATTGCGAATAGAATGTGAATTTCCATGTTTTATTTTCACTGTTCCTATATTTAAAAGGGTCATATAGTTTGAAATCTTGTTTGAGTTGAGGGCTAATGTGGCTAGTTTATTATGTGATTTTGTCAGATTAGATTTATCCTTTTCTGAGTTTTGATGCGTGTTCCAGTCACCTCCAATCACTAGGTAGTGATCTTTAAATTGGTTTAAGGTTGGGTATAATGGCATAGTGTTGTTGGTTATTACAAGGTGCGTAAACATTAAGTACCATTACAGGTTTTGGTATTGTAGGACTAGTAAATGTTGTGTAACACCATCTTCCCTCCTTGTCAGCTTTGATTTTAAGTATCTTTTCCTTAAATTGTTTTTTTAATTATTATGGCCACCCCAGCACTGTTTTCCCCTCTGAAGCTATGATTTTACTTATCCATTTCTTTCTGCTAATTTCTGCCCATTACTCTGCAGGCAAGTATGACTGTGGTGGTGGTGGTGCTGCGGTAGCGTTGTCGCCTCACAATAAGACATTGTCCTGTTTGATTCTCAGCTAAAGCGCATCCTGAGATCAGTGTGGAGACGTGCGTGAATGGGCGTACCTTCATTGAAGATTGTGCGTCAGAGCTGGCAACTCGGCACATAAAAGTCTACTGCCAATCATTAGCGGACCGGAGTTCCGCTGTGGCAACCTCTAACCAGGAAAAGCCGAAAGACAACAACAACAACTCTGCAGTCAAGTGTGTTTCTTGTATCAGTATGAGGTTGGCTGTGGTTTTTAATGTAAGGTGTAAGAATAGTTTTCTTCTTGTTTTGGAGCCCTTTAACATTCCATGATTCTGTTTCCCACATTTATTCATTAGGTGTATACCTTATATATGTCATGTATATTTGTTTTGTTTTGTTATCTTTGTGTGTGTTACTGTGTGATGGTTTAGAAAGCATCTATATATCCTCGTCCCTACTCTGTGCCTAACCATTATATCCCTGGACCAGGAATAATCATGGGGGAAGGATGAAGGTTCGTTATATGGTTTGCCTTTACGTCTAATCTTGGAATGGGTTTTCTTTTTAGATATAGATTTAACCCATAGTATCCCCCCCTGTGCTACTATATACAATTTGGACAAAGCTGAACATACTAGTTCCCTCAACAAACACTGCTACTTAATATCCCTAGCTTCTTCCAACATACTTTTTATACAGTTATGGTATTGCATTTAAGGTACAGCATGTATTGTTTTTGTCTTGTGACTAATTCTTTCTAATAGTATTTTTTAAACAGCATATTAATATACATTCCTCAGTAAATTATAACAATATATGTACCATAGTAATATTGTTAAACAATCAGTCTTGTCATTTATACATTTTTTCTTTCATTTGACTTCTTTTTCCTCCTCTTTACTTATTCAGATTTCGGCCTTTTTTGGTGCCTGTAATGTTTTTCCACATCAGTCTGTCTGGGTTATGAAATATATACTTTACACCTATTTATCAGGGGTAGGAAGTGTATACATAGAGAAAAAATAAATAAATTAAAACAGCTTAGCCAAACGGCCCTTCTGCTGTAGTTAGCATATTAAGGCTATATTTACATTATCTCAAGATTGTTAGGTTATTTTACTATTTTCCTGAGATTACTTCTTTTAACACATTTCTAGTATTTACATAAAACATTTAACATTTTTTTCTTTTTTTCCCCAGTATTAATCTATGAGCTAGCCTGTTTGAGTTTATTTCTTGCCTGTTATTTAAGGCTGGATTTTCATTCACCTTCACAGTACTGGGTGTACTGTTTTAGTGAATGGGTTCAATTCAACAGTACCTTATTTCTTCAAGGTTTTGCTTGCAGGTTGGTTGACATATATGGTGCAGCTTTCATCTTTTAGCTTGTGCAGATCTGTTTTCGTTTTTCAGGCAGTAAAATCTTTTGGAGCTCGCCGAGATCCATTTTGCCTGACTGTTCTTAATGGAGCCCTCAAAATGGTGGGGGGATCGATTTTGCAGACCAATGTCCCAGGAGGAGGTTCCTTCCTATATTCGTGCATTGGAAACGGCAGTTGATTTTTGGTTCCTACCCAGGCTGTACTTCCTTTTCCTGTGTTCCTCATGGCTCACATCGTGGATTTAAGGACCTAGACAGCAAGGGGAAGCTTTTAGAGTTGGATTCCAGCTAGAGTGCTTGTGAATGGGGTAGTTTCTTCACCCAAGGGTCATTGATCGTTTTTTGTGGATTTATTTCATTTCTGAAGGTGGAATTTGCTTGAAAACGGCCAGTAATGTCTCTCTTGCCTCTTTGGGGTTAGCGACCCTGTATTTAACCTCTTTGATGTAAAAGATTAACTGATTTGGATATTTCATCTGGAATTTGATTGTTTTTTCTATTAGGAACCTGCAGTATGGAGATAATAGTTGTCTTGCTTGTCCTATTTGTATTGGGAGGTCTTGAGCAAAGGAGATTTTATTATTATTCCAGGTGAGAGTGCCTTTTTTCTTTGCTGCCAGTATGATTTTATTTACATCTTGATAGTTTAATATTTTAATATAGACAGGTCTTGGTTTCAGTGGTTTTTGCATTTCCCTCTGGGCTCTGTGGGCTCTCTATTATTATTTGCTGTATTTCTTCAGGTTCCTCTAGCAGGGAATTTATTATTTGCTTGATAGTTGGTCTTAGATTGTTATGAGGTACAGTTTCAGGTATTCCTCTGATGACGATATTGTTCCTTTGAGATCTTGCTTCTAGGTCTGTTATTTTTGCTTGTACGTTTTGTATTTCTTTGTAATGGGCATCAGTTCTTTGAGAAATAGTCTATTTTTATTTCATTTTCTATTATTTTGGACTCATATTTTACCATTCTAGATATTATTTGGCTGAATGAGTCACCAAAGGTTTGAAATTGTAATAAGTCCTTTATTGCTTGCTGGATAGGTAATAAGGTGTTTTTTTATGTCTTCCAGATTAGCTGGCAGGTCTGTCTTGGATTTATTTGTAGTTTTAGAGTTGTCAGTTTGTTTAGTTGTCTTTTGTCTTTTTGAAGTTGTCTTTCTCAGGTGAGGCTAGTACTGAGAATTTGGTCTTAGTTGTTGTTTCCATATTAATTTCCTCTTTTGACATCTTGCTGTATAGTGTTGTACCAGTCTTGTAGTCAGATGCAGGGCCTTAGCACATGGCTTAAGCTGTTATCCAGAAATCTTAGTTAATCCTGTCTCTGAGCTGAATCTGTCACTTTTTCTTCCTCTTTTGTTTGCTGGATGATATTAGTAGTAAATATCTACAGTTATTTCTGTATTATTAATTCTGCGTTACCTTCTGGGTTTGTTTTAATCCAGGGTATATCAGAGAGCTGGGTGATAGCACCTTCTGGGTTTGTTTTAATCCAGGGTATATCAGAGAGCTGGGTGATAGCAGTGTTCACAGAACAGCAGCCATTTTGAACTCCAGCCGGAGAACTTCTTCTTGTGAGGCGTCAAAACTTACCACTGCAGCACTGTATTCAGTTTCAGGATGTCCACAGATTTCTGGGATACTATCTTGACAATTAAAACCTTCAAAAATTCTAATCAGTTACTCATTTTTTATGAAAGTAAGAAAAAAGGACAACCTTTGTTAAAGCAGGCAATTTCCAAATATTTTTTTTTCACGGTGTGTGTTATTGCCACCGTAACAAGCCAAGCTCCCTCCTTCCACTCCACCCCCCGTTTTTTGTTGCCTGGGTGTGAGCATTGATTACAGCCCAGAAAGAGGACAAATGTTAGGTAAATAATCTGCCTCTTTCACTTGGCATGAAAGCACTGAAGGGTTTGGTGCCTAGTTCAATAATTTTCTCCATCTCTGACTGAGGTGTCAGTAGGCTAAGGGCATGGAAGTTGCCATTAAGCTTTGGAAGCTGGTCAGTTGTATCCTAGGTGGGATACAACCCGTATACCAGAGAGGCTACTGCAGCACTGATCATTAGAACATCTACTCTTATAGTAAGTTCACTTACACAAATGTACTTTCTTTTTGGCAAAGTATTAAGATGCTGTTGAACATAAATATCCCAGATGGAAAGAAACATAAACAATGCTAATGTAGAGGATATGCAGTAGAATGAGTTGACATTTAGAGAAACTGAGATGAGATTAAAAAAGGCTTCTAACTCGATAACCCCAGATCCAGATGTAGTACACATTTTCTGGCTAAAAGTATTGACATCTTTGCACAAATATTTTAGTCCTGAGTAGCATTTATGCACATATCCTGAACAGATGCTAAAGAAGAAACTTACTCCTGCTGAATAGCAGACCTGTAAGCCATCCTAACAAATATAGACCAATAGCTTGCATTTTGGCAGTATATACATTCTGTACTGGAATACATGCAGACAGTTTCTAGTCTCATAGGAAAAATTCAGTCATGACACGTGGTGCTGCGGTAGCATTGTCGCCTCATAGCAAGACGTCCCGTTCGATTCTCAGCTAGAGTGTCTTCTGTGTGGAGGCATACGTGAATGGGGCGTGCCTTCGTTGAAGGTTGTGCGTCAGGGCTGATAACCCGGTACGTAAAAATCCACTACGAATCATTAGCGGACCGGAGTTCCACTGTGGCGACCCCTAACCGGGAAAAGCCGAAAGACACAAACAAACAATAGAACAAAATATCAGCAAGAAAATAATGTAGAACAAAGGATCACCTAATATTAAACAAAAGGTGTGATAGAGAGCTGTTTAAAAAAGGAGCATACCAATTATAGCATAAATAGATTAAAAAAAAAATCTTGTACCATTCCACATTCATTTATTGTGTAATGCTTGCCAAGTGACCTCATCTGCTTTATATGGATGAATTAAAATTCTATAGCTTGTCAAACAAGCCCCCGAAAGTACAGCTGCAAATGATTAAACATTCTGAGGTGATACAATATTTAGATTTGGCCTACTGAAGCACCAAGAAAATATCAGTTTGGGAAAGGAATAGGATACAAAAGACGAACAAGAGTGTGTGTGTGTGTTGGAACTTGGAAATAGATGAATGGTCAAATGTAAAGCTTGAAGAAATGAGAACAAAGCTTAGGAATATTTTAAACTAAAGCTAATGTTGAAAACTGCATTAATATCTAGGGTAAAGTTCAAGCTGTAAATCAGCTTGCTTATCTTGTTTTGACTTGCAGCTTTGCTTTGACTGATTGACCCCAAAAAGCATTAGCTCAGATAAAAAGTAAGAAAACTAATTCATGCCTGTCAAATATGTGAAGAAACAGTGCATGGCAAAACGCATAGCATGAAGAAGGTTATGGACCTCTTAGAAATTAACTGTACATATTGGTTTACAATCAGACTGCATGCATACTTGTTGCCATCATCAAATTCAGAAATAGCCAAATTCTAAACCAGGAGGAAAGCAAGTCTAAAATGTAATCTTTGCTTGAATTAACAAGCATTTTGGAAAGGAATCTGGATGGAAATTGACCCAGGAGTAGATAAAAAAAAAATTAAGCAGCAAGTGAAAGTGCCACATGTATTTTGTGTGTGTGTGTGTGTGTGTGTGTGTAGACACATGTATATTTTATTATTACAATGTGGAAATGACTTTGTATTTTGACAATAAGAATAAATGAACAATGTTGAATTTCAAAACGATTTTACTCCCCAGTTTTGAACCATGTTAATATGGAGAGTTAGATATTCGCTGCTACAAATATGTGACCGTTGAACTGTATTTTTCCATTCAGATATCGGGATTCCAGATTTGATAAGTTTACTTTTGCTTTTCATACACTTTGAAACCATACCTTCGATGTAACAATTTGGACGAAGTCTTTTCCACATTGTAATAGCAAACCTAGAAGTGTGTGTGTGTGTGTGTGTGTGTGTGTGTGTGTGTGTGTGTGTGTGTGTGTGTGTGTACATATAGGTGTATATATATATATATATATATATATATATATATATATATATATATAGGTATATATATGTGTATATGTATATATATATATGTGTGTGTGTATATATATATATATATATATGTATATATATATATATATATATATATATATATATATATATATATATATATATATATATATGTATATGTATATATGTATGTATGTATATATATATATATATATATATATATATATATATATATATATATATATATATATATATATATATATATATATATATATATATATATATATATATATATATATATATATATATATATATATATATATATATATATATATATCTATATATATATATATATATATATATATATATAAGGTATGTGTATATATATATATATATATATGTATATATATATATATATATATATATATATGTATATATATGTATATGTGTGTATATATATATATATATATATATATATATATATATATATATATATATATATATATATATATATATATATATACATGTGTGATCAGATGAAATGGAAACAAAACTGGAAACCTCACAATTATAGTGCAAAGTGTAAAGCGCGCCTGGAAAAAAAAACATTAAGATTTGACACTTGAATGGTTAAGGAATGATGCATTTAAATAAAAAAAAGTGAAAGGTTAATAATGGCAACTCGGGATAGCAGGCTTATGTACACGTTGGTTTACAAAATCTTTAGAAAGAGTTGAGAGGTGTAAATGAAGGATCTGTGATGCAGAAGTAGAGCAGAAACAGGTGTGCTGTACTCATGGCTGAAAGTTTTCTTAGTGAAAGGCATAACATTGTGGCAAAACTGTTGCACTGTAGATTATGCAAACACTACAACATACAAGTAAGTAGCTGAGAGGCACTGAATTCTTGAACTGCCAAGTATTGCTGAAAATGAAGTATGATCATGTTCTATATTACCAACAGTAAAAGCAGAAGTAAGAAAAAGGCAGTTAGCAAAAAAAGGGCAAAAGTATCCTGAATCCCTGAAATAGCTGCACGTACAATTACAGTATCTTGCTTACGAAGAGAGACAAAATCATTTAAGATATGCAAGCAGAAACTACTACAGTATGAAGTGGACATGCAGATAGTTCCTTTAGTAGCAGGAGCTACAGGACTAATAAAAATGTTCAAGTGTATTTAACTATGTTGCTGATGCATGTAACTCCATATGAAGTGTTGAAGATGGCAATTGTGGATACACTGTGATTGCTAAGAAAAGCAGTCTTGCCAAGTATCCAAGACTGAAGCAAAATTAATTTCATATAGGATCGTAGGAGATTACTGGGCTGTCGACCCAGAGGTCATTTCAAGCTTGTTTCATCCCAGTATAATACCACAGAAATGTTAATACCAAAGATTGCATTTAGTAATAGCTTCCCATACCCAGGAGGGTTCTGGGCGCTGTTCCTGGTAAGAATTTACTGTGCCCCATTCACTCGTCCAGGTTCCTCATGAATAGTGTCATAGAGGTGCTCTGTGTCACATGAATAGGACACTTATTTTAAAGATGCGGCAGTCGCTGAGAGATAAATCTGTCCCTCCAGCAAGTCCTATTTAAGTCACGGGCCATATTTAGGTCCCTCAAATGGGTAGCCCGTAGTCCTGTTTGATTTGCAGATATGCAACAAGTTCATTAGGTTTGAATCTGAGATTGCTTTTTAAGCCAGGTACTAGTCTCCCCTAAAAGAAGTCTATATGATACAGAGCATAGAGATGGGGACTATAGTCGGTCTGTGTATGGCACATGCTGGAGTCCTTTGATCTTTGTTAGAAACCTCTGAGGTGTCTCAAGTTGCTGTAGGTGCTTTGTACTGTACATGCTGAATGGGGTGTTATACTCAATTATCGACTGTAGTAGTGCCGAATATTGAGGGGGTATAAGCTCTTGCGCTCAAGGCGATGCCTTCACTAAGCAAGTGTGCTACATAGGAAGCCTTCCTTACTACAGTAGACACATGGTGGTCGAAGTTAAGATCGCAGTCAACTTGTGATCCCAGTCCCTTACCACTTCATGGACACTTGGGGTATTGTTGATTTGATAGTGTGAAGGGACATTGTGCAGAAGGGAATGATGATGCATTTCTGTGTATTCAAGTTTGAGACCGTGACTAGTCTTTGGTCTGTGTAAGACTCTCCTGGAGTATACCGATGTCATTTGGGGATTCAGTTATTGCACTCTGCAGTGATCTGCAAACTTGGTCAGCCACAACCCCTTAATTTTGACCTTGAACTTCTGAGAAGTATATACCAAACAGTAGGGGGCCCAGCACTGACCCCTGTGGCACCCCGCTGGTAACGGGTCTGCCTGCTTTAATAAAAATGCTCAATAGAACAAGTCGATATTCATCGTATTGATCACTTCTGCAGTAACCTTAACTATTTGGGTTCTGTTCTGCATAGGGTCCAACAAAGCTGCAGGGCACCTTCCACATGCCCAAACCATCAGTCAGCTCTACCTGAGTTGACTAAAAAGTCTGGTGTTGGGTACCCAGCCTTTCAGAGCTTTCCTGGCGCTGATGAGTACGCTTCTCAGAGACTTTCGAAGATTGGCCGTCTGCTTGTGGTGTTTCTTTGCTGGGCAGACAAGTTCCCTTTAGGGGGAAAAAAATTGTATTTTTAAAAAAATTGTTTTATAATGCCTTTTTTGTTCAGAAAAGCTGTTTTAAAGCTAGGAGTTTGTGTTTTAACAGACTGTTATGAGATTGTGTTGTACTTTAAAACAAGAACACCCCCCCCCCCCAGTCAGTTTAAAAGTTGTTTAAAGTAATTGAAAACATTTTTTTCTGTGTGGAGAAACTGTGCGTCTGAAGTAGCTGTTTTTCATTTGGTCTTCAACCTATGGGACTCTGATCCAGCACGGATCCGACTCGGCCGTATACTCCAGAATCAGAGCCAAAATCCAAGCTCCTCCACTACCCATAATGCCCCACTCTCCCTCCTCCCCTCAGATCTCATTTTGAACAGCACTGGTCGCCATTTGTTTGAACCCCTCCAGGGTTTTATAGTAACTAAGTAAGTTTTCTTGTGGGTTTTTTCTCTCGTCTATCTATCCTTCTACCTTCCTACCCCTCTATCCTTGCGTTGGTCCATTTTCGGTTAAAAAAAAAAAAAAATTCTGTCCTTCCCTTCCCTCTATGTAACGTTATTCTGTTGTGTGGATTGCGTGTGTGCTTCTTGTCCCCATGGCTGACACTCATAGGCCAGTGTTCAAAAAGTGTATGGAGTGTGGACACAAGATTCCTCCATCTGATGCCCACACACTAAGTAATGTGTTTACTGGTTCCCCACCTTGATTCCTCCTGTGCTCTTATTGACAGGAGGAACAGATTTATCTTAAAGGACCTGTTAACTCTCTCTGCAGAAGCCTCTACTTCTATTCCCTCTGCTTCTGGGATTCAAACTCTTGCCAAGAGGCTTGAGAAAGGAGATCGGGTCAGGCATAAGGAATAGAATTGGCCGAGCAAGAGGTCTCCTGACCGGTCTACCTCTGCCGAACCTCCTGCCAAGTCTAGGCCAAAACTGGCCTAGGATCCTTCTCGGCTCCGGTCACCCTGTTTCTCTCTGGAGCTGGAGAGTTCCCGAGCTAGGTCTACTGCCTCTGCCTGCCCTCGGTGCCATTCCATGCTGGGGTTGGTAGCTTCCTCTGTCCGGTCCACTTGGAGCCTGTCTGAAGCAGAGGTGGACAGGATGATGTTGAAGTTTTCTTTGGGCCCAGATTTAGCTTGTGGTCTGACCTGCTCTGTTCCTCTCTGGAGCCGTGAGCATGCAGTCTGGTTTCCTCCAGATAGCTCCTTCTCTGACCCGACCTTTGATTTCGGGATCCATGGGTCTGACGTTTCCTAGTGTTGAGGTGTTGGCACCTATGGTCCCTTGTACCTTGACCCCTTGAGCGGTATGGCGCCGGTGTCTTCGGATCAGACAGACTCTTGGAGCCATAGTTTTGCATTGGCTGCGAGGCTTTTGGAGCTATCCATGTCCCTCTCTCAGGTCTTGAGCCCTGAGAAGCTTGGCTCTGACTCCCCTTTGGCACTGGAGGCAACAGTCTAGGAGGCTCCAACGCTGACAGTTTTGGCTGTGGTTGCGCTGCCTTCTGGGGTTCCCTTGCCTTTGGCTTTCATGGTGGTGGAGAGGATCCTCTCTGCTCCTTCGAGAGCTTTGACACTTTCTGCCTTGGATTCCACCCTGGCGCCTCCTGTTTCTGTGCTGGAGTCAACCGTCCTGCCCCCTCAATCCATATTTTCAGGCCCCTGTTGTCAGACCGCCCCAGGATGTTCCTCTTCAGCAAATTCCCCAAAGCATCCTAGTCCTCCCTGGAGCTTCTACCTCAGTGAGGTGCCTCGGAAGCGTATGTGCAAGAGGAGGCACTTAGATTTCCCACCGGAATCTCTCTCAGAAGATGGATTTGGATGAGGGGGAGGGTTCCCTCATGATCACCCCCTGATGATGTCTCCTTTGGGGACATCATGGAGATTCTGCATCAGAGATGTTGGGTGGTCTTCCATCAAACCCAAACCTGACGAGTCTGTATTCCTGGAGACGTTTGGTACAGGGCCTTCTACATCTTGGGCCCCCCACCCATGTTTCCTTTGGATGTTATTTCTGTTAGGTCATGGAAGGAACCGGACTAGGTTCTTAGTGTTCTTTCGGACAGGCCCCATTGGTCCAAGGGTTCTCCAGTCAATGCCATGGTGGTTGCAGCTGGCACCAAGAAGGAGCTGGCCCAGGAGAGCTCCTCAGTCCATCCTCAAGACAGGGGCGTCTAAGGCGATGGGCCACTTCGAGAAGCAGGTGTATGCTTCAGCCACCTTTGCTGTGTGTGCGCTGAACTATTTGGCCCATGTCACCCAGCTGCAGAGGGACCTAGTTAAGGAAGTCTGAGTTTGCCCCAGGATCCATGTCAGCAGCGAAGAAGGTTTTCTCTTTCCATCTGGCCACTCTGCCATTTCAAACACGTCCATGAGGCTTCTTTATCATGCAACTGAGGGTGCCTCTAGGGCGGCCGGGGTTTTTGTGATTTTGCTTAAGCCTTTCTGGTGAGAAAAGTGTGACTTCCCTTTCTTTTAGTGTCCTCCTTTATACCTTTACATTCTGTCTTGGTTTTAAGTTACTGTTTTCTCTTTTTTGTGGGTGGTGTTAGTTTTTGCTAAGGTGAACGTGTGCTTTAAAGCACACCTTTTGCTTTGGAGTTTTACTCTTGTTTGCTTGCTTCATTTGAGTTCTGCTACTGTAGATAATTATTCTGAAACTGAGGAAGTTTTGCCTCTTTTTCTGCATTTAAAAATGTCTTGCAGATTGATCTTTAAACTGTTCTTTTTTATGAGGACAGTGACTTCCTTCTTTCTTTGAGATGTGTGTCTCCTTTCCGTCTCTTTACGTAGCAGGCCTTGGATTTTTTTTTTCTGCCTTTCTCTGCACGGTACCCTTTAAAGTAACTGTGCTTTTTTTCCTCTGCAGCCTTCAGGGACTGGCTGTTTAGGCAGTCAACTTAACTACTTTTCTCCACTTTGCAGTTTTAATCTGGGAGTTTAGGGTATAGAAGGTCCTATAATGATTAGTTTGTAGCCTCCATAGCAGAGCTCTATGTTTCTGTTCCATTAGGGGGCTCAACCCCCCTTTAAACAAACAAAAAAAAGAAAGGTAAGACAAATAGAAATAATAATGGAACTATTTCAGAGTTCTTAACTTATATGCCAGCTTCGCCGGATCCTTAGTTTTCGGATCAGCACTAGTTGAAGCCAGCCTTTTTTGGATCCTAAGTTTTTGGATCATTACGAATTGCAGCAGTCTTACTTAGATCCTATGTCTACAGATCCATGGCCCCTTCTAAGTGAGTGATATGATGCAACCGATCTACAGGGCTTCGGATCGCAGCCCTTGGACCTCCTCCGGATCCTAAGTTCACCACATATCCGTCAGGTGCAGTCCATTACGCTCTCCAGCTTACTCTAAGTGCAGTCAGATCCGATTGCTTATCTCCACCTCAATCCCTTCTTCGGATGAGGGGTTGGCGTTCTGTCAACCCTATCGATCCCAGGCTTAGCATCTTGTAGATAACTTTATTTGTTGGGGGAGCCATTTTTCAGATCCGCGAACTCTGTGGTTCCGACGACTCCACAGTAGTTATTTTCTGAACCTCAGGTCCCTGTTACAGACCTTCCCTTCAGACTTTGTAACTAGGATTCCACAGATGTTATCGGGTACCTTCGGGATCTAGATTCCATTCAGTCCTCAGCTGTTTACCCTGGACATTTCAGGCTAAGGGAGGTTGGTATAATGGTTAAGGTGTTTATCTTATATTTACAAGATGCAGAGTTTGATTCTCAGCTTTCAAGGCAATATTCAGCCTAGCTTAAATGACCCACAGAAGCTACTATCCTTGGACCCATCCTTTTCCTTATCCAATCTTTTTTCCTTTGGAATCTAGGCCTAGAATCTGACAGACTAGGCTCGAGCACTTCTAGGATCTCACCCCCCACCTGATTCGAGCCATTGGGCCACTGCAGTTTCTGTATAGACTTTGGGATTTGGTGCATTCGTGTCCAGAGCTGCTATTTCAGTTTGTCTTTTCTGATCCATGGTTTCTTTGGATCCAAAAGTCTAGTTTGCCCCCCAGCCATTCAGTATTGAGCCCCATGGAGCTCTGTAACCTGCAGCAGAAAAGCCTGCTTTGGCAGACTGAGCTTAGCAAGTTCTACTGTGGGTTCTACAAGGAAGGGTAATGTTTGGGCGCACGGGCACTTAAGCATCCTAGATGTCCTCTAAGCATGGATACTTTTCTGGAGGGGGATTGACAGTGGTCTAATTTATGACCATTGAGTTGTTTTTAAGTACCTTGTAGAGACCGACATTAGTATAGGATGGGTTGATGGCTGGCTTATTACCCCACTTTCCCATCTCACATATTCTTACCCGGTTTCATTCAGTTCTAGGTTCCTTTTTTTCTCATATGTGGGGGTCTTCAGCAGGCATGGAGTTCTGGACACCTGTTCTGTCAAAGCTCCATGGAGATTTTCTCTGTGACTGGCTTCTTCCTATAACCAGTGTTTAGATAGTTTTGGAGGTATGTTTCTGGTAGTCTTCTGCAAAACCCTGCCTGGTCCACCATGAATTTCAAAGTTCTCACTCTGATTCTCTTTTTCCCCTTGGAATACAACAAGCTGTATGAAGGTTGCAGTAATGACATGTCTCACAAGGAGAGAGAGATGATTCAGTCCCCCTTCTACTGCTGCACACTTCTCTCTGATAATTTAATAGATGTCTCTGGTTAGGGCGTAGTTCCATCCTACTGTCCTGGGCAAGGATGATGGGGATGTGCTGTGTACCTCTACAGATCACATACTATTATACCATATTAAACACGTGTTCCAGGAGACTGCAGCACTTTGAGCTGGGAGCCAGTCACCTCCAGTTCAGGGCTCTGTTCTTCTGAGTTACTATGGCTCCCACAGTGTTTTTCTATACACCACAGTAGAGACTGCTCACCTGCAGTTTGGAGAATTCTCCCTTATCTGAACAACTGTTGTCTTAATGCTCCAACTGGGTACCATCTGTTGCAGTGTAGGGATTACCTGTCTTAAGGCTCCGGACCCCTGGGCTTTACTATAATTCTGGCAATCAACTCTATTAAAAAAATAAATAATTGGAATTCAGTAGTTCGTTCTTGAATGCTACAAACCATGTAGCATCCTGGATTCATCCCTGCATCACATCACTTTGAAATTGAAAAGTAGAACCTGCTGTTACTTCCACTCCATTCCAGCAAGATTAATTCAGGTTTGTGTACCATCTCCCTTTTTTAGCCCTGCCTGCTCCTGTAAACCAATTTGCTAATGTCATTTTTGCTGGTGGATCTAGTCGCTCAACCCGTTTCTAGGTAGACTGTTCTACCTCCACCCTCCCAAGCCACAGAGACCAAATACGCTTCCCACCCGGAATAGTGGGGAGAGTTAAGTAAGTGTCAAAACCCCAGACCTTGGGCTCTCACCAGACTGCATGAAGTACCACCAAGCCACAGCAAACATAGGTGACACACTTTCCAAACCATGTAGTCTTCCCTGGAGACTAGGTTGCATGACAACATACTAGAGATGACAGCTGTCCCTTTTTCTTTTTTCATCTCAATAAAGCTGGCAAATTTGATTCTATTCCCGATATAGAAATCCATAAGATGTCAGCTCCTTTTGGGTACTGTGGACCAGAGCATCTTTGGCTTCTCCATCTCTTCACATCATTAAGAAATTCAGTAAGGGAACTCCTGTCACTTTAGTTTCCTCCAGCCATTCCGACCTTGCATACTCTTAGCTTTATATCATCTGCCATATTGCTATTCCCCCTAGTAAGGGTTCTTATACAAATCTTTCAGTGGGGGGTTTGCAGGTGATTAGTCCATTCCTTTCAGTCTCAACCTGCTACTATAAAATTCTGTCAAATTCACCAACTTATCCACTGGTGAACCCAGCAGGACTTCCCCTTTTCTAGTTTAGCCTTTTCTCCTCCTCAGCCACAGTGACCACAGATGCCTCCTGCTGGGGTGGGAGGGCATTCAAGGGAAAGTGACATCAAGTGATATGGTCTTTCCTTGAAGTCAAGTGACATTTTTATGTTGTATGGGTGGGGACAATTCTATTTCCCTTTTTCCAGTGACACATGCTTTTCCAGACGTTCTTCCCCTAGGGACTGTTATGGTGCTAGTGACAACAGGTCAGTAGTCTGGCATACCTTCTAACCAGGTAAATCTGTTCTTCCCCTCGGTGTGGAGAGACCATGAGTGTCTAGGAATGGCAATATCATCACTCCTTTTTCCATCTGCATTGCATATGTTGGCGTTATCCAGCGCTTTGGCATACAGACTCAGCCAGTCCACTCTGCTTCCATCTACCAAAACATCTGTATCCGTTTCTTCGTTGTGTCCTCTCAGCTTCTGCATTAATCAAGTGCAGTAGATATTCTTTCTCATCTAAAATACTCTCATTAGATTCTGGGGCTCATTTGCAGTTTCCCATCTTCTCCATCAGGGATCCAGTATCCAAGCTTGTATGCTTTCTAGTTACTGCATTAATCTCAGTTTCTATGATAATATGACTATCCACATTTGCTTCCCTGTTCAGCATATTATGTTTGCCCTCCTGCAAGCCTCCTCCTAGGAGGCATTTGTGAGTAAATGCTGATGTTTCTCCAGTAGAAGCCTCAGGATTTTTTTTTTTTTTAATGCCTTACATTGCTGTTCCTTCTTTCTCTCCACTCCCTTTAGGAAGAGGCACATCTACTCCTCCAAATTTCCTTAAACAGGCATAGTTTACTAGGTCTGGCTCAGGCTTTAATTCAAGTTGTTGATCTTTTTTGTAAAGCATTTTCTGGATTTTCTGGGTGAAAGAGGGATACCTCTTTCCTGAAGAGATTCAAGGTTTTGATTCTGGATAGGAAGATGCCTGTGTTAGACTCTGAGAAGAGATCAGTTTCTGAATTTTCAGAATGTGCCAATGTTCTCAGTGGAGGAGCACTTAGGTTTCTCGGTCCCTAAGAAAATACTATGAACATTTACAGAAGGAATTTACAAAACCTTCACCCATTCCTGCAGTTCTGTCCACTTTGGAGGGTGTGTTACTGTCTGCCTGCCGTTTTCCTGATGGTCAGAAGTTGCCCCTAAAAAGGCAGATAAGATGCATAAAGTTACTCGGTCTTTTAAGTTTTTACACTTCCTTCCCAAACCTGACATAACAGCTATAGCTTTAGTTAATCCTACTGCTACTAAACACTTAATTCCAATCCTTCTCTTTTTGATAAGTATGGGAAGATTAAGTTTGGGGAAAAAGTGTATGCTTCTGCAGCTTTGAGTTTCAGAATTTTGTATTGTCAGGTCCATGTTAGTTTGTTCTAATTGTGAAAGTATGAGGAATGTTTTTTCTGCAGTTTCTTCTTGTGAGGAAAAAATCTGCTTTAAATAATTTAGTTATATTATAGAAGTCATTACTCATTATTTTATAGTGTGTGTATGACTCCGTTAACCTCTTCCAGGGCTATGGACACTGGTACTGTTTTGAGAAGGCTTGCCTGGCTGTATTCTTAGACCCTCCCAGAAGGTAGAAATGAGATTTTAAATTCTCCTTTGGTAAAGGTTTAGTTTTTTTGCAGCTCTGCTGCAGAGGTTATCAAAAAGTGTAAAAGAGGTAAGTTCATATAGGGAATCTCACCTTTTCCAAAATTTCTAAGGGATTCTTTAACCCCTCATTCAATTTTGGTGAAAAAAGTCTCAACAAAATCCATGTAAACAAACATTTAAGAGGAAATGGCAAAGGGGTTTCAAAAAGGAATCTGCCAAAACTACAAATAGTCCAAGAAGTCAGAATGATTGATTAAAGGACCTACATAAACATAAGAGATAAGGCACTCAACTCTCTGAATCATCTTTGGTTCCAGGGACCTCTCCAAGTTGTTGCAGACAATACCATAGTCGTGTGGTACATCAGCACGCAAGGACAAAACCATGTTGTATTCCCTTTGCAGACTAACCATGTTAGCTTGGGATATAGCTACATTCTGTCAGAGCAAAAATGTGTGGCAGATGAGCTGAGCAGGATAAGGGCAGACTCTCACAAATGGAAAACTAGAACAGTAATCTTCCAAGATTTAATCCATCTGTGGGAGTTGCGCAAATAGACCTGTTTTTCTCCTCTCTGAGCAATCAGCTAGCACAATTCTGCTCAAGGACTCCATGCAAGAAGCCTTTGAAGTCTGATGCCTTTTCTTTTCCTTGAACAGGTGTGTTCCTGTATGCTTTTCCACCCTTTCCACTGCTATCCAGGGTACTTCTGAAGATTGAGAAGGAATCTCCTCAAAATCATAGGTTCATAGGTGTAAACCCGGCCAATGACCACTAGGGCCCTTATAAGCCTAGCCGCACAACCCAAATATGATTTATATAGGGGCCGATTTACTGATTGCCTCTGTCCAGCGGAAATATAGGTGCCAGTTCTGGGGTGAATTTTGGATTACCAATCTACTGGTCCAAGGGTTGCATAAATCAGGATATAGAGGAGCTGTGCTTCACATGGTTGGGGAGCCGGTTCCAGAGAATGGGAATTCTGAGAAACCTCTCTCTCCAACATGTCCCGTTTATGTTGCAAGCAAAATTTAGGTCTTTTAATCTAGTAGCTCTGATGTTTGTTTTGTAGATGTGCAAAATGTTCATCAAAACATGGTCTAAGGAGGCCTTGTATGCCAGTCAATGATCAGCGCTCAGAAGTCTGTATGATACCAAGTGAAGAGACAGGGCTTTGAGACGACCAGCATAAAACATTGTGTTTACTTCCTGTATCCTTTTTTGTAAGGAACCTTTGTGGACATTCCAGTGGCTGGATGCGTCTGGTCAGGTAGACAGGTACATACAGAAAGGGGGCATTATACTCCATGATGGATCTGATGAGGGCCAAGTACAGTGATGTCATGACCTCCCTGGACCTAGATACTGCGCCCTTGCTTGTTAGTTGGGCAACACAGAAAAATTTTCGTACTACCTTGGACTCATGTTAGTCTAAGGCTAGGTTGCAATCTACAAGAGTTCCCAGATCCCTGGCTAGTGAATCAGATTTTTGGATGTTTGTTGATGACAGTTACCCAAGGTGTCAGATTTCCCAAAAGGTACTACAGTGCATTTCTTGGTGTTGTGTTTTAAGCCACGGCTTTGGCACCAAGGGTTTGTGTTAGAACTTTCTGAAGGCTGCTCATGTCTTGGGAGGATTTGATAACTGCTACCAATTTGCAATCACCTGTGCCCGAGTGGGGTATTGTATCAACTGCTTTAGTCCGTCTAGGTAGGCAGTATGGACCATTTCCCCTCTTCCATTGCCTTGGTGACCTTTCAAAGTAGTCCACCAGATTCAGTAAGCATGACTTTCCTTTGACAAAGCCAAACTGGGATGGGCTGTCTGGAGGTCCCCCGTGTCTTTGATAATTTCAGTGATTTTTTCCATGGTTTTGCAAATGACTAGTCAGGCTAATGGGCCTGTAGTTTTCAGGAACCGTTATCCTTATGAAGTGGGAAGACAGTCAGTCCTCCATTTACATGGCACAAAGCCTGTTTTAAGACTGCAGCGTAATAATTACTTCAGGTGTCCTGATAATTTGTATTATGTGAGCATGAAGTCCAGTATGTTGGAGCATCTAGTTGGGTGTATTAACTATTTGGTCAAGTGTGTTTGCATTAAAAAATCCAGGAATGTCTGTGCTTGTAGATTTGATACCATGGCTGTGTAGGATTCCCAGGCTATAGAGGGGTAATAAAAGTCTCCCATGAGTAAACTGTTAGGTTGGAAGAGAAGTGTCTCTAGTAGGTTCAAGTATGCATTGTGAGCTCCTTAGGTAGCTGGCTAGGATATGGTACTGGATTCTGTCTACAGTAATCTGCAGTTGTCTTTTAAACCACCCTAGAGGTATGCTTGTTATTGATGTATATTGAGACAATGCTGCCTTTAGCCCAGATCTGTGTAACCACTGATCTAAGCATGCCGGTCATTCAAACCTTGCACTGCTGCGGTACACACTCTACCTCTTTAAACCATGTCTTGGTAATTGCACACGTCTGTATTCTTGAGTGTGAGGATTGTTTAGAGGGAGTGTAGTTTTTTGTATTTAGACTGCTGGCATTGAGCCACCATGGGGTTCAGTTTAGTAGATTTTATGTCAGTAGGTTTGTCAATTTGGCATTGCCTAAAAAAAGGCACTACAAGGGTGGATAAAGTTTTAGCCAGCATTTAGAAGCCTAGAGGGGAAGGGTGCAGACTATACTTGTTAAAGCAATGTAGTCTGTTAACCATGTCCTCCCAAGCTGGCAAATATTGGGTCCCCTTTAAATAACACCAGAAAGATGGCCAGTTTTTGAAATCAAGTCATTTTTTTTGAACATGGGGTGGTATCGTCCTATGTAATGTTTTTGTGCTGCCTCAGTGTTAGGCTCATACCAGGCAGAGGCACAGTTTGAAAGCTCCATAATGTCTCTCTCAGTGTAGTCCAGGGATGTATATCTCGGATCATTTACACTTACATGGACTGTGATGGAATCATACTGATACCTGTGGCATAATGACTTGAGTAAGTGCAAGATTTTGCAAATCCTGGCTCCAGATAAGCAACAAACAGCTGTCTTCTCTTTGTTCAATCTGGTTAAAGGGGAATCGGTATGTCTTGCAATATAGTCCTGTATGACGAGAGTCCCGGGAAGTGTGTTTGCTTGCCTTAGGGGCTCAGTGTTTGGTGCTCCACTGAGAGTGACCTTATGCGTGGTGTTTTTTATGAGTGCCTGTGGACTTGCTAAGGCATAGCTTTGATAGGCTGTCTAGGTGTTCTTTGTTGTTTGGGAAGATAGCTTTTAGGTGCCTCAACGTGTGTGTGTGGTGTGCTGTGTGATTTGGGTGTTTGAATGATTTTGACAACTTGATGTACACTTGTAGGTGAAAGGAGAGTTTACCCCCCAGTGTCATTGAGTAAGTAAACTTCTTGCATACTGTGTCTGCTTCTTTAAGTACTAATTCATTGTCTGTAAACATAAGACAATTACTGCATTGTCTCAGGATGCCCATATCCACCACGCTGGCTACAGAGAAGTTAGGAATTTGAGTATCCATACTGTCCAGTCCTTTGATTGAGCTACATAAGAGTGGTGTATTGGGTTAGAAGGCTATTAAGAGTGCTTTGTTGGTGCAGACTAATGAGGGTATTTTGGGCAAAATTATGATAGACAGGAATAAATTCTGCTAATTTTACTTTACTGGAAAAGCTCACCCAGACTCTGTCACAGCTTGCTGTGAGGGAAAGGTTAGCTTGCTTTTGGTTTCTTGTGTTTTGTATTACTTTACTGCCCTTTTCTATTTTGTATACTGTGATTTATTTGCATTGTGTTTTACTTGTATTCTGCTTTTAATTGCATTTTACAACTTGAAAAGAAACCACAGCTCTGTCTCTTGAGTCGGACAGAATTTTTTCTTACCCTCCCACCATGTGTTCTTATGCACCACTATCTTTCTAATAGCCTGCCCCTTATGTTAATTTGACCATATATTTCCATCCCTCTCTCCTTTCACTGTCTGGTGTGAGTAAGCACAAAGTTGCATTTTGTGAAATCACTCCCCTTCAACTATTTAAATTGATTGGCCATCCCACTGTATTCCATAGTACCAGAATACAAAAGTGCCCACCCCCTTTCAGTCTATCTTGCTGTTTTAAAAATAGTGGCTCTCCACTTAGACAGCTAAAACTTAAGTTATCCACTTTCATAGCTAATTGCTCAGTGCATACTGCAGTGTTTAGGATAAACCATTTTTTTCCATCTTACCATTAAACATCTCTTGCAAGACCACCAGTTATAGGAGAGCCCACATTCTGCCTCTCAGTAGTCATCTTGGGATTAGTGCTTCTGTTTTCTCCTGGTGAGGGAAGCAGTACAGGGACATTATTTCCTGGAGACTGCTGATCACCAGAAAGCCTAACTGCTTTATAGGTGACAGCTTGGCATCTGTGCTTATATTTTGGTCCTGGTGAGAGAAGGAGGAGAGAGTATTGATTCCTGTTTGTGGTTGGAGAGTGAGTGTCTGTACTTTAATGTTCCTGATTGGTCTAGTTGGTATTCAGCTCATCTACCAGAAAAAGGCTACAAGCCTACAGACCCTTGCATCATCTGGGACAAGACTGTGGATCACCAAACAGGCTATGGCCTGCTTCTCTTCTTGGGATTGGTGCACACATTTTGCTTCTGATGAGAAGAAGAAGAAAAGGAGCATTGTATCCCAACAGAATGAAGCTGTGGCAAGACCAACATTAGTAGTAGCCATTCATGCGACTCCCCTGTTTTCATTCTTGACAAGCTAATTCTTTGTTTTCAGTAAGTTCTGCTTGATTTGTTTTTAACTTCAGAATAACTGCCTAAAAATATGGTCTTAAATTTTCAGGGTTTATGTATTAGTTTCCCCTCAAGTGTTTGGCAGTGCTCTGTACAGACTCTGACACCTTGAGTGACATTTTCCTGTAAAAGCACAACTGACATTTCTCCAGTACCTAGTTACACACAGGACAATTAGTTTGAGGTGAGAAGCACTGTCCACATAGTTTCAAACTGGATACTTCTGACAGTGATTTGGTATTCTCACTCCAACTGTCTAATCAATAAAAAATGGTCTGTTGCCATGGATATTAACTTTCCTACTGTCCAAGCAATCTAGCTAGAGACATCCAATCAAATGAAGCCAATATCTGAGCTCTTTCAGAAACTTTAGCCTAATGTGTTAGTGTGAGATGGGACAGTCACAGAATGCAACGATAAGTAGGTAAAAAGTAGAATATAAAAACAGTGAAGCACAGACTAGACCAGAAACCATTCTCTCACTATTGAACTTCTGTTACAGTTTAAGGCAGCAGACTATACAGAAATTTATCAGTAACACTCTTATGGAAAAATGCAGCAATAAACAACTAAGTCTCAGATATGGCAGTAGTACACAGTTCTGCCACAACTGTGAAGTAAACCACAACTGTGAAGTAAACCACAAGACTGTGGCCCAGTGGAGTTTAAATTACAAATACAGAGCTTTTACAAGTAATTCTACTTGTGGAAATGGAAGTGCAGAATAATGCAGAAACAGTCTTCCCAGAACTGTAACGAAGGTCCCAGAACAAACCAGAAATGTAAATGGATAATTTTTGTTTGGCTAAAACATGGGGGGAAAAGTACAAAGAGATACCACCACACAGGTTAATATAAGTGCAACTTAAATATTTAAGCAGAATTGAAATAATTTCCTTTTTGATGAAAAGCTAGTAACTCACAGGTCCGCATCTCTCCAAGTCTTGTGTAAAAGACCCTGAGTTGGGGGTAGCTCTATGCTGGAAAATAGCAGGCTACCTAGAGAGGCACCCAGTCAAATACACTTTACATTGGAGCTCTTGCTGAGACTTTAGCTTAGTGTTATTCAGGGTCATATTGTTGTGGTGACTGTCTTCTAGCCCAGGCAGCAGTGATTCTTCCTTCTTTAGGAAATGGCCAGGGGCAATTACCATAAGCTTCCTTACAGAATGGATCTAATCACACAAGATCAGGGATGTTTGATGCACCCTTACCCCAGTCAAATTCAGCTGAATGCCTGATAGTGTCTTAATTTCCTTTTGGGCACCTATTTACAGAGGATGCACAGCAGGTACTAATGGAGGCAAAAAAGTCTGCTACTAGAAAATCCTATATTAGCAAATGGAAAAGTTTTTTTAGTTGGTGCCAGTAATATAACCAGCACCCATTCAGGGCTAGTTGTTCTCTGGTCTCGCAGTATTTGTGAGAGTTTTTATCCTATGGCCTATGTTCTTCGTGTTTCACTGTTGCAGTCATTACATTTGGGTAATCTGCTGGCAGGTTGCCCGCAGTCGGCCTGAATTCCAAAGTCTTGGGTCCTGCGTCGGTTGCTGTCTCCTCTTTCATGACGACAGGTCATCGGGGGTATAAAACAGGCAGCCAACGCCATTTTCTTTAGTCTTTCTTGCCACACGGTGCCCGAAGCAGAAGCAGTTCGCAAGTGCCAGTAGGCAGACTCCTGAAATTTTTGAATTAGAGTTTCAGAACCGAAGTCTTTACTAAAGCTAAGTACCCCATTGGGGAAACTTTTTCTTGCTCCATACCGATGTCAGTAAAAGTTAATAATTGCATTATTTGTGGAAAGCAAATACCTCATAAGGATTTCCATTTACACTATATTCCTTGCCTAGGCCTTGATCATAACGTGCCTAGCTGTCGGTTTTGTGCTAGATTTAACCAACACACTATTAAGCATCTGTATAGCTTTGCTTCAGAATATTTTGGAAACAGATTTAACTATCCTGAAATGTCGTTGGACAGCAGTCCGACTACCGGAGTTTACAAAAAACGGAAAGAAAAGGACAGAGACAGACCATCGTGGTCCAAAACCAGTGACGAAGCTTCTAAGCCAGTTGCCATTTCGCATGTACTCTGTGAGGCGCTTTCGCAGCCCCTGATACCCGCAACCTTCGAGTCGCAGGCCTCTACTGAGACCCATGTGGAGTCCAGCACGCAGCGAGATTCTCAAAGTATTGTACCTGCTGATGTCTCTCCCTCAGATGGGTCCGGAGCCGCTGAGCAGGCACCGGCTTCTGAGGGTGTCTTCAGGCCACAGCATTTCTATATAAAACCCAACACCAGCTTCAAAAACAGACAAAAGCAACTTCTAAAGCTAAACAACTGATGCATGAGCCATGTGCACAGGCCTCTATGCCCAAAAAGCAGATGATCAAAATGGCTGAAGACCTAATTACCTTGATCAGGGGTTCCCAACCCCCTCCTGATAAGAGGCCTAGGCAAGACACTGATTATGAATCTTCAGATCAGGTTTCTATTTCTTCTGATTCCTCTTCTGATCAGTAATTTTCTGTACCACCCAATGAGGATTCTGATGCAGAGGAATCTATCCCATCTGCATCTCCTCCTGAAGATTATTCCTTTGGAGAAACCTTCCATACTTTGAGGGAGCATTTTCACTAGGAGAGTCAAGATTTCTCAGAATCAAAAAAGAGGCTTAGAGATTTCCTTCTCCCTCAGCATAGGCCTTTAGCCATACCTCCTGTTTTAGACATTATGGATGATGTGTTTTCGGAGTCGAGCTTGACTGCAGACTCCTTACCTCCGGCTCCTAGCAAGCCAGACAGATATTACAGGGTTCCTGACTCTCACAAATTTTTATTTAGAAACCCTGCTGCTGACCCTGAAACTATTTCACAGGGCCCAAAGGGTGTTAAGGCCTCAAAAGCAAAAAATCCTACCCCCTCTGACAAAGATTCCAGGGCACTGGATAGATGGGGAAAGAAGGTTTATACATCTGCAACCTTGGTAATTAGGGCCTTAAACTGCCAGTTTCATATGCTCAAGTATCAACAACATGTTATGGGATTACTGAAACTGAAAATGATGATGATTTCTGAATGTGCAGAAAATAAAGAATTGCAGGAATTATTGCATGCTGCAGAACAAGTTGGAAAGCATACTTTGCAATGTGGTTTTGATTCCTTAGAAGCCTCCTGCAGGGCCGCAGTTACTGGATCTGTGATTAGGAGGCATGCCTGGCTAAAACAGCAAAATTTGCCTGATCATGTTAAAGCTAAATTGCTGGATGCACCTTTACAGCATGATACTCTGGTATTAAGGCAGAAGATGTTTTAAAGAAAATGGAAGACGAGGCTAAGTCTATGCAAACTGTAAAAGACTTCTTACAAGTGCAGCCACCAAGACATTGGCCTACAAAAAATTGGTCCTTTCCTGTGTCCGACAGAGCTCCACGGGGCAAATACAGGCACCCTAAAGGTTCTAGATACCAGTCGCAGGATTCTTACAGGTCAAAGCAATGGGGTGCTTCTACCTCCAAATCTGGAGGAAATAAAGTGCAACCCTACAGTAAACAGTCCCAATGACTTCCCTTTGTCATCACCGAGCACTTATCTTTTGGCAGCACCCTTAGGGGGAAAATTTGCACTTTTTGCTCAAAATTGTCAGTTAATAACCCAGGACAAGTGGGTGTTAAACATAGTATCTCAGGGATACAGATTCCACTTCCACACTCTGCCAATTGCAAACGGTTGGCCAGATCTGCCAAAAAAATCAATGGGCAGAGGCACAGAAACAAGTTACGTCCCTCATGGATATGGGGGCTATTCAGCCAGTGCCAGAACAGGAAAAAGGACAAGGGTTTTATTCAAGACTGTTCTTGGTACCCAGAGTCTGGTGCCCAATGCTGGATTTATCAATTTTGAACACATTCCTGGACATTCTAAAATTCAAAATGCTAACTTTGCAGCAGCTTCTGCCCATGCTGGGCAAGAACTCTTGGCTGGTGACATTAGACTTTAAAGAGGCGTACCTGCATATCCCAATAAGGGAATCGTGCAAAAGATACCTCCGTTTTAAGGCTGGCTTTATGCATTACCAATTCTCTGCACTGCCCTTTGGCTTATCTACTGCGCCCAGGGTCTTTACAAAATGCCTGGCACCAGTAATTGCATTTTGCAGACAAAGATGTATACAAATCTATCCTTACTTGGACGACTGTCTCATTCAAGCAGAGAACAAGGACATTCTTCTTCAGCATCTGACGTTTGTGAAAAGGCTTCTAACATGCCTAGGGTACACAATAAACGAAAATAAATCTCAACTGGTACCCTCTCAAAAGATAACATTCCTGGGTGCAAGCTTGAATACAACTGCCCAGATGGCTTTCCTCACGCCAGACAAAGGCAACTGACTATTTACTTCAAACAGATGGCAACAAAAACCCAGTTATCTGCAAGACAAACTCTGCAGGCTTTTGGGGTTCATGGCATCCTGCATTCTACTAATTCCATATACAAGACTGCATATGAGGAAACTACAGTGGTACCTAAAAAGTTTATGGAGTCAACACTGTCAGAGTCTGGAAACAATGATTCCTCTCATTCCCTGCCTACAACAGGAGTTTCTTTGGTGGGCAAAAGCATGTCGCCAAAACATGGGACGGGCTTTCACTCTACCCCCTGCCAGCCAAACCAGACGCATCAGACTATGCATGGGGGGCCCACCTGGCGGGAAGATGTATTCAGGGCATATGGACCCCAAAACAAATGCATGTGCATATCAACCAAAAAGATAGCTGTTCAAAATGCCCTGACAGCCTTCAAGGACTTACTTCATCAGGGACAACTACTGATAGATGGACAACACCACAGTTATGTGGTACATAAACAAGCAGGGGGCGCACACACTTACCCCCTTTGCAGACTAGCCATGGCACTGTGGGACACAGCCTTGATTTACCAAGTACATCTTCAAGCTCAATTCCTGCCAGGAAAGCAAAATACTCTGGCAGACGACTTGAGCAGAAACCTTATGGACCCCCACGAGTGAAAACTAGATCCACAAGTCTTCAGCATGATAACTAAGAAATGGGGGAGTCCGGACATAGACATATTTGCCTCTCCTTGGAATTATCAACTGGACAAATTCTGCACAAGGACTTGTCACAGACGAGCATGGAAATTGGATGCCCTATCCTTCAGTTGGAAAAACATGTCAGTTTACACCTTTCCTCCTCTGCCTCTTCTACCCAAGGTCCTACTAAAGGTCAGACAAGAAAAAACAAAGATATTAATTGCCCCGGACTGGCCCCACCAACACTGGTATCCAATCCGAAGGAATATGTCTCAATTCCCAGCTTGGTACTTGCCTCAAATACCTCACTTACTGTCCCAGCAAAACAATCAGATCCTGCACAGTTAACTCCAAACACTGAACCTGGCAGCATGGCTGATCATGTAGTTATTCAAACACCACCTCCCAGTAAATCTGTGATGGATGTCATTTTGGAAGCCAGAAGGCCTAGTACTAGAAAATCTTATGCTGATAAATGGAAGAGATTCTGTGCTTGGAACCAAGCACAAGGAACTGACACAGCAGAGCCAAATATTCCACAGATTTTACAGTACTTGACTGAGATGCTTGACAAAGGCCTATCTTTTTCATCAAGAAAAATCCAGGCCTCTGCCATCTCGGCTCATTACAAGACAGAGCCACCAATCTTTTCTTATCCCCTGATAAAGCAGCATCTTAGAGGGGCCAGAAATTTAAGGCCTCCCAGAAGATTACCAATTCCTGCATGGGACCTAAGTTTCATGTTGGAAAAGCTCACTCTGCCTCCATTTGAACCAGCTGCTACTGCAGATCTAAAGTTCTTATCATGGAAAACAGCTTTGCTCCTGGCAATTACTTCAGCAAGAAGGGTTTCAGAGCTACAGCCCCCCATGGCTGTGGAGCTTTTTGTCATATTTTACCCAGACAGGGTGTCCCTCAGGACCAATCCTTCCTTTATGCCTAAGGTGGTTTCCAGTGTGGCTCTTAACCAAACTTCATCTGCCAACTTTTTTATCCAAATCCGCAGAACAAGGGGGAGCGGATTCTGCATTCCTTGGACATACACAGACAACTAAGATGCTACTTGAGCAGGACTAAAGCTCTAAGAAAAACTGAGTAGTTACTGGTGGCATTTGCTGCCAGATCAGAGGGGAAGGCTATTTCAGAGCAGACTTTTTCAAAGTGGATAAGCCACTGCATTTGTTTCTGCTACTTACATCATGGTAAACCGGTGCCCAAGGGCATTAGGTCTCATTCCACCAGGGCTGCAGCTACATCAGCAGCTTTTCTCAGAGGGGTACCAACCAAAGACATTCTAGAAGCTGCTACTTGGAGTTCTGTTCACACTTTTACAAAGTATTATCATTTGCCTCTCTTCTCTAAGTCCAGGGCAGGCTTTGCCACTGCAGTTCTGTAGGGCCTTATAGCCGCCCCAATGCAGTTTAGCTCCAGCCTCCCATCCATAGCTATGGGATTCTACCCAAATGTAATGACTGCAACAGTGAAACACAAAGAACTTAGTATGGTTGTGTACACTTACCATAAATGTAGATGTTAGAGTGTATTCACTGTTGCAGTCCAGGTTACCCGCCCGCTATCCCTCTTTTATTCTGGAGTTTCTCTTTCCTTCACTATTTTCTACAGCCTTTGTGGTGTATTTGCTTGTAGATGAAGCAAATGGGTAGCAAAACTATATATACATGCAACAATATAAATTGTTGCATGTATATATAGTTTTGCTACCCATTTGGGGGGCACCTGACATCTGGGGCAAGAAAAACTAAAGAAAATGGCGTTGGCTGCCTGTTTTATACCCCTGATGACCTGATGTCATGGAAGAGGAGACAGCAACTGACGCAGGACCCAAGACTTTGGAATTCAGGCCGACTGAGGGCAACCTGCCAGCAGATTACCCAAATGTAATGACTGCAACAGTGAATACACACGAACATCTACATTTATGGTAAGTGTACACAACTGTACTTACTCCTTCATCAGGATTCATTTATTGGACATTTCAGTACGTCTGCTCATGGATCCTCCTCTTTCAGTGCATTCTCCTGTCAAAATGTTTTTGAAAAGGATTTTGCATAAGAGACCTCCATTACAAACAGTGCCCCCCCCCCATCTTAATTTTGTGATAGAGATGCTAACGCTTGCTTAATTTGAACCACCTAATTTGGTTAACTTGGCGTTCTTAACATGGAAAACTGTTTTACTGATTGCTCTGACATCTGGAATTAGACAGTGAGTTGCAACCTCTTATGGTGAGTCAATCTTCTCATTTTCCACTGAGAGAGGGTTTCTTTGAGAACTAATCCTTTTATCCCAAAAGTGGTATTCAAGTTTAATATAATGCAATTATGTTACTACGTTGGCAGAAGTTAATCTTTCAGGTCTTCAGATCAATTGTTCATTGGTTGTGAAGTAAGAAGTTACAACCTGTGTCAAAATGAGCTATTTCCAAATGGTGGCTATTACCTTTTGTTATTCTCACAACAAAAAAGCTATTCCAGGCAGGGTCAAGGCCCATTCCACAAGAGCCTTGGCTTCATGTGGCTTTTGAAAGGGTTGGATTCTAGAACCAGCAACTTGATCCTCTGCATACTTTTATAAAGCACTATATATGCTTTATTCCTTCTCTAGATCTAAATCAGGCTTTCCTAGGATCATTACCCAGGGACTCCTGGACCCTTCCCCCCACCTACCAAATGTTATAAGCTAGCACAAATTTAGCTGTACAGCTTAGGCTGAAGTAACAGTTGTTTAAGTAAACTTAACATAATAGTAGATGTTTGAATGATCACTGCTGCAAAATAGCTACTTTCTCCCTGCATCCCTCCTGTTTTTGGTGTGTTCATGCCAGTGTGTGCACATTTGCCTTGTGTTGTTCCTAGCATTGTCCTTTCAGGGTTCAGTTTCCCCCTCTGTGTTGGCATGAAAGCTGTGAAGAGTGAGGCAGCCAAATCTGTCTTTAGTAAGCTCTGATTCAGCTGACTGGTGGTTTGAACTCGTGGAAGATGCTCTGAAGCTTTGGAAGCTGAATGCCTGTTGTATCTCATGCAGGATATAACCCACATAGCTAAGGTTACTGCAGCAGTGATCATTTGAACATCAGGTGTTACGGTTAAGTTTACTTACACAACTTTACTTTCCTGTCCTTTCATAGAGGAGGACACCATTCAAATGGTATGGGTTTGTCCCAGGTCTGCCTTGTTTTGGCTTGAATTCATTAGAGTACTTGAGCTGAAAAAAGTATTTCTCCCGATTAATTTCTGTGGATGTTATCTTGGTTTTACAGTTGTTTCTCTGGGTGTTTTAAATAAGGAGAGACCGCTGTTAAGCATAGCTCTCAACCTGTTAGGGACAAATTTCAGCAGAATCAGTAGATTTTGTGGCACCAGGGAAAAAAAGTATACAGATTTATGTGACCGCACACAGTCCGACTGTGAACATTTTGGCTATATAGCTTTAATCATCTCAGTGGGTATGAAATAAAAATGAACTACAAGTACCTTGATGTGTATGTTTTCCATGAAAATAACCATAAGATGAGATAAGTAAAATGACGCCAGAAAAAGGGATAGAAATGAGTATTCAAATGGCCTCAACATGGTGTACGCTGAGGAAGCTGACCAGGGTAGACCAGGTTAGAAGCATCACAGAGATGAAGAAACTGCTAAGCTGTTATCTGAAGTTGTTTTCATTTGCTCTTTAACCTGTGGGACTCCGACCCGGCACGCATCCGACTCGGCTGTATACTCCAGCATTGGATCCAAAATCCAAGCTCCTCTCCTACTCATAATGTCCCGTTCTCCTTCCTCCCTTCAGATCTCATTTGCCTCTCATTCCAAGCAGCATGAGTCGTTTCTCCAAGCTCCTCTAAAGGTTTTTTGGGTATCTGTAAGTTGATCTTGAGTTTTTTTTTTCCTACCTTTTCTTCAACCCTGTTTTCTCCTACCTTTCCTATCCCCATGTTGGGTGTTCCTGTTTAAAAAAAAAAAAATTCCTGCTACTTCTCTCTCTCCCTCTTATCTTTCCTTTTTTCTCCTGTTTTTTGTGTGTGTGTGTGTGTGTGTGTGTGTGTGTGTGTGTGTGTGTGTGCTCGCGTGCTTGGATTTTCCTTTTTCTTGCCCCCATGGCCGAGACTCCAAAGCTGGGGATCAAGAAGCGTACAGTGTGTGGGTATAAGATTCCTCTATCTGATACACACACTCTGTGCATGGTGTGTTTGGGAGTTTCCCATTTAGATTCTCCTGATTGATTTGCATGTCCTTATCAACAGGAGGAATAAGCTTATTTTGAAGGGCTTACTACTCCTGCAGAGGCTTCCTCTTCCTCCGCCCCAGATTCTGGGACTCAAACTCCCACTAAGAAGTCCGAGGATGGAGAAAGGGCCTGACACGAGGAGTGGGATTGGCCGAGGAAGAGATCACACCTGAGTCCTCCTTGGCAGAGCCGCCTTCTAAGTCTAGGCCAGAGCTAGCCGGGGGTTCTCCTTGGCTCTGGTCCCTTTGCTTCTCCCTGGAGCCAGAGAGTTTGAGGGCTAGGTCCCCTGCCTCTGTCTACCCTTGACGTCATTCCTGGCTGGGGTCGGTGGCTTCTGTCTGGTCCACTCGGAGCCTGTTTGAAGCCAAGGTGGACAGGATGATGAAGTTTCTTCAGGCCCAGATCCAGCTGGAAGTCTTCCTTGCTCTGTGTGTTTCTGGAGCTGTGAGCATGTAGTCTGGTTTCCTCACGATATCTCCTTCTCCAGTCCGACCTTTGACTTCAGAGTCTTTGGGTCCGAGGTTTACGGGTGTTGAAGCATTGGCGCCAATGGTTCCTTGTACCTCGATGCCGACAGTTACCTTGAGTGATTTGGCTCCAATGTCGTCGAAGTGGATTGGCTCTGAGGCGTAGCTTCGGCATCAGCTTGAGGGCCTAGTGTCGATTGTGAGGCTGTCGGAGTTGTCCCTTCCCCTTGAGGCTTTGGTGCTGGGAAGCTTGGCTCCAACTCCCCCCTTGGCACTGGGGGCAGTGGCCCAGCAGGTTCCGATAATGACTTTTTCGGCTCCAGCTGGACTGCCTTTTGGGGTCCACTCACCTTCGGTGTTCGAGGTGGTGGAGAGCGTCCTCTCAGCTCCTTTGAGAGCCTTGACACTTTCTTCCATGCATTCCAGCCTGGCTCCTTCTCTTTCTGGGCCAGAGTATTCTGTCCTGCTCCCTCAGGGACAGCCTGTTGCCAGACTGCCCCAGGAGGTTCCTTTGCAGGAATCCCCCTGGAGTTTCCGCGTCCTCCCTGGAGTCCCCCCCCCCCCCCGAGGAGGTTCCTTGGAAGCATACGTGCAAGAGGAGGCACTTAGACTGCCCACCGGAGTCCCTCACTGACTATAGACTTTGCTGAAGGGAATGATTCCCTTCAGTCATCCTCTGATGATTCTTTTGGGGACATCTTGGAAATCTTACACCAGTGAGGCAGGTAGTCTACCTTCAAGTGCAGCCCTGAAGAGTGTGTATTCCTGGAGACGTTTGTCACAGGATCTTCTACTTGTGTGTGTGGCCCCCGCCCCCCACGGATCCCTTGGTGGATTTGATTTCTAGTAGGGCATGGAAGGAACTGGACATGGGTGAGCCTATCTGTAAGCGCCCAGACAAGGTTCTCACTGCTCCATTGGACAGGCCGCATTGGTCAGAGTTCCCCAGATGATGTCATGTTGGTTGTAGCAGCCGCCAAGGAGGAGTTGGCCCAGGAGAGCTCCTCAGTCCATCCTCCAGTCAGGGAGTTTAGGGCGATGGACCGCTTTGGGAAGCGGGCATATGCTTCAAACATCTTTGCTTTGTGTGACTGTAGAGGGACCTGGTTAAGGGGTCTCTGAGTCTGCCCTGGGGTCCATGTCAGAAGAAGAGAAGGTTTTCTCCTCCTGCATGGCCACCCTAACTGCTATTTGTAACACATCCATGAGGCTGCTTTCTCATATGACTGAGGGTGCCTCTAGGCCTGCCAGGATGGGTGTTGCCATCAGGTGGCATGCCTGGCTCCGGCTTTCTTCTTTTTCAGAACCTTTCAAGGCATCATTTACGAACTCTCCCTTTGACAGTTCAACCTTGTTTGGCAAAACTGTTCGTGACGCTCTGACCCAGTTCCTCAGTTATGGTACATATCTTGTCAAGCATACTGTGCATAGAGACAGCCTACAAAAGCGTAGGCACCTTGGGAACTGTTTGAAATGCTTGGACCTGCTAGTGTGAGTCCTGAAACAGAGACTGAATGGCCGAAAGAACTGACTTACATATACTAAGTCTGAGATGCCATTTCTGTGCATGTTTCCCTTTCTCCAAGGCATGGTGATCTCTGAGTTAGTATATGTAAGTTTGAGAGGTGTGGGGGTGTAGGGGTGGCTTGCCTCAAAAAGAAGTTTTAAGGAGAAGAGCACTTTTCGAAATTCCCTCTTCTCTGGATTTACATCTTTTTTCCCCTGGATTTTCAGCATTCAAAATTGTGAGTGCCAATGTTTCATCAGGGAGCTGGTACCTTCCTTACAAGTGCTTTACATCCAACAGGTGACCTATGAATGAAGCTGTGCGCTAGTACTTAAGGGGATGTATGAGCAGGAAAATCCTCAGACCCTTTCCTGCTGCCAGTCCATGAATGAAGACTTCATCAGTGTTGTGGTCTGTGTACCTCATGGTCTGCTCCATCTACAAATGTTTGTTGGCAGATGATTCTTCCTCCTTAATACTGAATTTTTTTGGAAAACTATACATTGCATATCGGGGGAAAAAGGGGAAATGGGACTGTGGTTGTCAAATGCTCTATAAAGACGGTCATATTCCGTGTCTGTCCAAGTCCTGAACACAATTAGAGACTGTTCTGTTTGATAATCTTTTGTACCTAAAACCATAAGAAGCCTCTGCAGCTCTTTAAACCTTCACATTGAGAATAAGATGCTACAGGTTTCAGCTCGCTTCAAGATAGCTTCTGAGTCATTCGCCTCAGATGTCCCCCTTCAGACTAAAAAAGAAGTAAAGAAATTAAAAGGTGAACAGAGCAGCCTGCCTCTTTAAATTGGTCGGAATAAGATGTGTCTGTGGAGACATTTGATCAATCCCCAGACCATCCAACTGTCATAACTGTACCCACTGTCATGACCCTTTGGGAGGTCAACATGGTGTAAGGCTTAAGCACATCTAAATAAACTGACCATCAGTACTGTCTTTACTGACAAGGATAGTAGTGCTATGGATATGTATGGTTAAAAAAAGTTCACACATCAGCCACCCTGTCCTTTAGGGCACATGATTAGATAGTTTTATTCCATTTTGAATAATATGACCAAAGTGGCTTTGATATACTAGACTTTGAGAATAAATCTTTCTTACAAGCTATAAATTGTGCCACTGACATGGTGAGGCATTGTATTAAATGCATGTGGATAATGCTGTTGATGCTTCTAGAGGAACTGCAACTGGTTCATTTCTTAGAAAATGGGCTTGGTTGAGTGTTTAAGAGAAATTATCATATCAAATCTGAATAATTTTTGTTTCCAAGCCTCAAAAAAACTTCACAGTGAAAAAAGTAAGATGTTTCCTTAAAAAAATGGAATGCAAACAGTCTGATTTTAAATGACCCAGGAGATCCTTCTCTGACAGAAATAATAACTTCTGACCGTCTTCTACAACCAACCCTCCCCCTTCCACCACAGCCATCCCCTTCCAACAATGCAACAATATTTTCTCTCTGCCTTCCCTTTTGGAAGCTCATAACTTCAGACTCGTAGGTTTCATTATAATAAAAATGTATACAAACATCAGTGAGATTCTCTTTGCATACCATCCAGGATCCATCAGGTCCCATCAGTTCAGCAAGATTTAATCTTGCCAATCATTTCATATCGTGAATCAGTGAATCATAGAACCTGTTCTGCCCAAGCAGATGGGAAAAAGAGAGTACTCCAGACTTTTCCCATTTCCAAGAAAAGAGGGCACTTGGAGATCAGTTTTGTATTTATAAACCTTCCTAAAGGTTAAAGTCCTTAAGTTCAAAGGTCAGGATGTTAACCCTTCACAATTTTTCCTCTCCTTTCCTCAAGCATTTATAATTGCTCTGGAACTAAAGGATGCTTATCTGCATCTTGCAATTCACACAAAACACGGACATCTTTAAATCTTGTGTGCATTCAGATACGAGACTGAGTTTACTGCTATGCCATTTGGTTTTTCACCAGCCCCAGAAGTTTTCAGAGAAACATTTAGCCCTTGTCATAACTTTTGCAGTTTCTAAGGCATCTATTCCTGCTTAGACAACTGCTTAGTTCAGGCTACTTTAAAACAAGAAACGTTAAATATACTTTACAACCAACTAGGTTCTCCCCTTGGGTTTTCCTCTGAGCTTAAATTACTCATCACTGGATCCAACCCATTCTTTGGTGCTCTTAGGATGTCTTCTGTGCACAATCATCATGATGACATTTCTTCTTTTAGACAAAACTCAGTTTTTGAGAACTTCATGTTATTGACGTATCTTTAGATGACCTCCTCAAGAGAGATCTTGAAAGTCAATTCATGGCATTGACAGTTGAGTCCACATACCAGACTTTACAAAAATTTAGTGGCAGCCTAAATCAGTTTGGGCCAAACACGGTCAATCCTCTAGCCTTTAAAATTCCTCTCTTGCATTTTGTATTTTTGTTGGGTCATTCAGTTAAACAATCCTGGCATTCCATTTCTCATCACAGCCCTTCAACAACTACCTCAGACTTTACATGAGGAGTTCGTTTGAAAGGTGCCAAAGTCCAGGGAGTTCAGTCCAGTCAAGACAAAAAAACTTATAAACATCAAGGGGATGATTGTCATGATTTATGCCCTAGAGACTCTACATCATCTCTGGAACCCAAGACCACTTTAAGTAGTGACAGACAGTACCACTGTCATGTAGTATGTCATCAGACTGGGTGGGTGGGGCAGTCATATCCCCTCTATATCCTTTCTGTTGTATCCTGGGAGCTGGCATTTTAATACAGCATCTTCTTTTAGGCTATTTACATTCCCTTAGAACAAAACACTATGGCAGACTGCACAGATCCAAGGCAGACCCTCACAAATGGATATCAAATGGAGGTTTTCCTTCAGATTGCCCACTAGTGGCGAAATCCTCAAATAGACCTTTTTGCCTCCACTTTAAGTAATTAACTCAAGTGTTTTTGTACCAGAGCCCCTTGTAAGGAAGCATGGAGAACGAAGACCTTTTCTTTTCCGTGGAATGGGAAATTCCTTTGTTTTCCCTCTTTTTCCTTTCATTCCAGAGGTCTTTATGAAGATTCAGAAAGATTAAACAAAGATATTAGTGAATCCTTTTTGGCCCAGCCCCCCCCCCCCCCCCCATATTTTTTTCATTTAGCCAAGGACAGTCACCATGTTATCCCACCAGATGGGTTTGCATGGGAAAATGGTTCTCTTATCAAAACCCCACAAGTCCTACTTGTCTGTATGATGGGTTTGTGATTCTTTTCAGGCATCTTTTACTTTGAGGATGTGCACCATGTACTAAACAGGCAAGGAAACTTACTGCTTATTCTTGTTTTCAGTATGGATGATGATGATGCTGCTGCAGTAGAGGTCAAGACTCATGTCATGTAAGAGGTCCTTATAGTACTCAAATATTTGTGTGAGCTGCTTCACTTGGGCTTAGCTTTTACTTCTGTTGAAATTCATTTGTCAGCCATTTCAGGTTGCCTGCTTATTGATCCCCCATCTTTCTACATGCTGTGAGGTCATAGTTTCCTACAGGCATCCTCCACATCAGGACACTAAAAAACCAATCCCTCTGCCACCTCCTCTGAACTTGAATTGTCTGGAAGAACTGCCCTTTGTCACCTTTTTGAACGTGCTTATTCAGTTTCCTTGAAATTCTTAAATTGAAGAAACAGTGTTGTCAGTTCCCTTAACTTCAGCTAAGAGTTTGAGTTGCATGTTATATGCCCTCCTTTCTCAGACTTCAACCAGGATAGGGTTAGTCTTAGAACTAACCATTCCTTTATGTAAATTAACTTCATGTCTTCTTTCCCAATCCTCAAAATAAATGAGAGAAATTTCTTTACTTGCTGGATGACCATAGACAACTGAGGGTTCTATCTAGTAAAAAAACAAAAACCATTTGAAACTCTGACCAGCTTTTTATCTCCTATGAATGACCAGATTTAAGTCTGCCAGTCATTAAACAGACCATTTCTGGGTGGATTTCCCTTTCCATTTATTCGTTACTGTCTTCATGGCAAGTCCTTTCAGGGACAAGTGAAAGCCTATTCCAACAGAGCAGTGGCTTCTGCAGGAGCCTTCTTCAAAGGCTTAGACTATGAATCTATTCTGGATGCAGCTACATGGCTTTCTATTTACACCTTGACAAAGTACTACAAGATTGATGCCTTTTAAAAAGCTAGATCAGGTTTTAACAGGACCATTCTGCAGGCCTTTCTGGACTCCAGCTATATTTCTTAAATTTCTGCCATTTCCTCAAAACTTAGAGAATCATTCCATAAGTAATGAATACTGTTAGCAGTTTTCTAATAAATAATGTTGTATAGTTATGTAAGATTTTACCTCTAAAAGTAAATATTCAGATAGATCACTGTTGCAGTATATTCACCCCTCCTCCAGCTCACTTTTTTTCCATTCCTTCTTTGCTTAGGTGGATCCCTTAGATTTGCACCATTTTAATGCCCTTATGTCTGTGGCTGTAATCTTGAGTATCGGAATCACTTTTTCACTTGGGCAGGAAAGCTTTGAGGATTATTGTGCCCTTACATCTCTTAAATACTAGTATGAGTCTCCTGCACGTATCTCAGGTCAGACGTATGGCACATGAGGAAGGTGTCTTACCTTTTGATGGCTGTCTGGATGTGTATTCCTGGCAGGATATGTCTCTTAAGTGAGGAGTACTGTAAAAGTTATCTAATTGAACATAGACTGTTAACTGTAAGGTCTTACACAACTATATTTTCTCTCACCTGTGCAAGAAGGCAGTTAAAATAGATTTGGAAGAGACATATAGAAGGCAAGAGGAGACGAAGACACCCAGCTAAAAGATGGATAGATTGTGGAAGAGAAGACTTTTAGATGAGCACTACTGTTGAAGTAGGTAGGTAGGAGAGGGACTGTGAATTGGAGGAAAGGGGGGGGGTCACGAGATAATTGACAAGATAACCATGGCATCTTGGCTGAAGACTATACAGTCAGACTCCGGATTATACTGTTAAAGCCATAAATGAGAAGGAGATAGAAAACAATAACCAAGGGCCCTTCATAAAGTTTTCTCTTCAATATGAAAGTGGTTGCCGACTTAATTGCTTGAAGGATACTGTAATACCTTCAGGCACTCCAGTGGCTTAGCTGAACATTAGATTATTTATTCACAAGAGCCACCTGTCCCTTTTGTCAGAACTCAGAAATACCTTGGAGTCTGTTTAAGTAAACACCTGCCTTTCAACGTGCTGAAAAAAGTGAAGCCTTAAATCAACTTAATCTCCTAAAGACAAGCATCTTCTGACCAGAGAAGTAAAGAGTACTTGTAATAAAACCTTTATCCAAGAAATAAAGAATGCTAATACTAGTAGTCATTAAACTCCCCTCATAACACTTTACCAGAAAGAAAATGTTATGCTTTCATCTACTAGGCTTGTAATAGGGGACATCTTGGCCCAATAGTAACCAAGGCTTATTCATTAACTTGTACAGGTAGGTTTACCTTTATGCTGAACTCGCTGTTTTTTAATTTGCTTAGTAATTACTGTTCACTGCTAAGAAAATAAAAGTAAAAATTCACTTCTTATACAATCGAAAAAAATATTTTATTATATAAGTCCTCATTTAATCAGGTACTAGGTTACAGATCCACATTTAAAATTGCTTTTGCTAGATGGAGTGCTCTGTAAGACATCAGAAATACCAGCGATTACTTTTACCTCAGAATAGAGTTTAAGGTCTCTCTGAAACTGGGAAGCACATTACTATGATCATGGTTCCATCCAGGTTACATAATCGTTATTTTGTAAATGTTATACAAATACTTTGTGAATGCTAAGTGAAACTCCTTCATTGTTACCACAGCATAATTTAAAAATTTGCTTTTATTAATACCTAACAGTGTACTCTACATACAAGAGCAAATACAACAAACCCTGGAGGGTAAGTTAAATGACTGGTACCAAGCTGCTTAAATGTAAAGAAAAACAAACTTGAAAACTCATATTTAAGGAATGTTCAAGCGGAACATTATCCCTAAGGGTTTACATGTATGGAAGTATCCAACAGGCTTAATTACTAATTAATCTTTGCATATTGATCTTTTGAAACTTTTTGATAACTTTGGGTTCCAATTAGAGCTGCTTATTAAACATAATGAGATGGAGAGCATTAGTAAAGGTTTAGTGACATTGGATAGAGTCATTACAGAGGATGCAGCGTACAAACAATTTAAAGTCGAACATTTAAGAGTATACAATAGCGTTAAGCGACATATTGAGAACTTGAAACTGAGAAAAAGTCCCAAAATTAATAGAGACCTTAAAGAGTATGCTAATGGCTTGGCGTATCCTAGACCGTCAGGGCCTCAGCATACAAAGAAACCGAATAAAAGTTTTAATAACTGGCATAAAGCTCGTGACAATAATTCTCATGTAATTCAAGATATGGACAGTGAACAACTTCAAGTAATGTCTGATTATTACTTGGAATATCTGCCATTGAGAAGATCTGAAAGAATCAGAAATAAAGCTGATTCTTATAACCAGCCTTTAATAAAAACAGACTCTCGTGATGCAGGTTTTCAAGGAGCCAGACTGAAAGAGAAATATTGGAAGCATTAAGTTTTGTCTCAGAGATGGCATATGATTCAGTGGACATTACAAATGTGCATGATAAAACTGTATGCAAGAATGATGGGGATATAGTTGCTGACAAATGTCTTACTATTATCAAAAATGAACATGGTGATTTTACTGTATATAATTATTCTGAAATGGGCATTAATTCAGATATTGCTAATTTGTTAGCAAAAGGGATGACATTTGTACCAACGAAAGTATTTAATTATACTAATACTATGATTGACTTGAAATTATATATAAGAAAGCTTAATTTTTCATTGCTGCATCAAAGAGAAGTATATAATAGTAATAAGTATAGCATTAGTTCAACATTCAACCCTCCCCTCTATCCTAAACTTACTATGTATGAGAAGATGTGTGAACTTGATTTAAAATCTTTACACATACATAGTAAAAAGAGGGTTGGAATAAACCCCAACTTAAATTATCAGGAAGCAAGTCTCAAGAGTTACAAAATGCAAATATAAGAATCATGAAACCTGATTGGGGGGGGGGGGGTTGTAAAGAGTGTAGGTAAATATACAGATATAATGATGAATTTATTGTGCACAGATACATATGAAGAAGTTTCTTTGATCCAATTGAATAGGGCATATTGAAAAATTCAAGCCCAGTTGAGTGACATTTTTTTAGAGCAAAGAATTGATATTTCTTTGTATAATTATTTAAATGTAACGTCCCCTAGAGTGCCTGTCTTTTTTGGAAACCAAAAATTCATAGACATCATTAATCCCCCTATGAGACCGTTAGTAGATGGGAGAGGATCCATTACTTTAGCTTGTGCACAATATGTAGACCATGAATTGAAAAAAGTTTTACAAAAAGAAAGTCAAATCTGTTAGGATTCATGGACTTTCTTAGCTAATATAAATTAAGTTCAATCAGATCAAGATACATTAGCAACCATAGATGTCAATGATTTATATACGGTTATTCCGAAGGACTAGATTGGACGAATTAAATATTGTTGCAACATAAAATATCGCATGAGACAGCTACACTTATTTTGGAACTTCTGTAGTTAGTTCTTAGTAACAATTTCATTAGTTTCAATAATAAATATTTCCTCCAGATAAAAGGTATAGCTATGAGCTCGCCTTGTGGAGGAGCCTACGCTAATACAGTAATGGCCTATTGGGAGAAGAGGTTTGCATTCAACACTAAGTATAGTATTTATTTTAAAACTTACCATAGCTTCCAAGATGATATAATTGTTTACTTAGAAGAATTTTTACTGTATATAAACACTACGACCACATTCTTAAAATTTACATGGAAAATTGATACTAAGTATATGGATTATTTAGATGTTCATTTATTTAGACAGTACATGTAGTAGATATGCTGCTACTATATACAGGAAGCAAACATATTCTAATTTGTTCCTGCATTATAGCAGTTCACATATGTATCAGAAAAAGTCTGTGGTCAAAGCTCAGTTAGTGAGGGCAGTTCGTATGGTTTCTAAAATGGAAGATTTTCTCCAAGAATGCAGTACATTACGTTTTATGTTTCTTCAATGAGCTTATCCAGCTGATTTATTAGATGAGCTAATTCAAGAAGTTAGAACTAAAAGAATGAAAGGATATTTTAAATCCATTTTAAATGGTCATGATCAAGTATTTAATCAAGCAAGAGACTTGGAACCATCACCTTCGGTACAAGAAGGAAGTGAAATAAATGTGATGCAATATAGTAAAAAAGAACAGATAGATTATACAAAAGCTCTTGTTATTACTTTTAGTGTAGACTGTAAGTCTTTAATTTCTACATTTCTGAAAATTGGACCATTTTGACAGATGACCCTTATGTTAGGCAACATGTGGATAAAAAACAGTAATTGTGTATAAAAAAAAAAAAGCTTGCACTTTAAAGATTTATTGAAGAAAAGACAAGTTATTTTCTATAACAATAAATGTGGAATGTTTAAATGTGGTTACATGTACATGGTGTAATAAAATAACAGTGACTAATAATTTTAATATAAGAAATTATTATGAGTTGAAAGGGAAATATAATTGTAATTCCAAGGCCGTGGTCTATTTAGCACACTGTGATTCATGCACCTCATTTTATATTGGAAAGACAGAGAGAAAGTTTAGTCAAAGAATTTGAGCATGAGTATGCCATAAAAAGTGTAACTCAAACAATGCTTTATCTAAACACATTATATATCATCCAAGTCATAAGTTTTACTTTTTGATAATTGACCATGTAGTTGTAGATGATAAAAAGCCATGGAGATTTCTGTTAGAATTAAAAGAATTAAAGTGGCAACTTCAGTTGTAAGCAGATTCATGGCCAGACATAAATGAACGTACTTAAATTTCAGCAGTATTGAAGTTGAAAGCCTTAGAGAGAAAGAAGTTATAAGGTTGAATACATATTATGAGTCTAGTGTATAATAACCTAGTAGTAAGGTTTTAGAGGACATTAATATGAATTAGTATAATATATGTAAGGATTAGAATATATATTATTTGTAGTATTTTTATTTTATTCTTTGTATAGTTGCATAATATATATATGCTGTCTACTTAGAGTGATGGCAAAGATGGAATATTATAGTTTTATAAATGATGGTGAATGTTTTATAAAAATGGAAGTATTGTATTAATGAAATGTTTTAACCAATGAGATGATTTTATGTGCTATTTAAGGAAGTGATGTATTTAGTTTGTCTGAAGAAGTTTAGTATTTGAACAACAAAAGACGATGGCAGCACGAGGAAATGAAGTTCAAGATTTAATCCACAGGCTCAAAACAATTCGGATAAAAATCCAAGCCAAAAGTGAGTGCTTTCGTCTCCTACAATGGAGACTTCTTCAGACTAATGGCTTCAACATAAGCAAACACATTTAAATACTAAAATAATAGTCAATTAATTGACAATTAGCAATGTCCCAGGCTGCGTCTTACACAAGCTCCAAGAAGAACTAAACCCTCATATAAAGTCACTGTTCAATCTCAGCCTTACTACAGGATATGTACCCAAGGAATATGGCGTACAGCAACAGTGGTCCCACTCCACAAAGGTGGTGCCACAACAGACCCCGGAAACTATCGCCCTATAATCCTGACTAGCCTGGTCTGCAAAGCTATGGAGCGTATCATCATGGAAATCATAAACAAAGACATTGGGAACCTCCAGATACTGGATCCTACACAATTCGGCTTTGTTAAGGGCAGATCTTGCCTCTTGAACCTGAACGACTTCTTTGAAACAGTTACCAAAGCCATAGATGAAGGGAAGGTAGGCCACACAGCCTACCTGGACCTCGCAAAAGCCTTCGACACAATACCCCACTCGGGCATCATAAATAAGCTCACCAGCTTAAATAACAACCCCTATGTCACAAGATGGGTTGCAAACTGGCTCAGGGATAGAACCCACATGGTCAGAATGGCAGGTGCCATGTCAGACTCTAAACCAGTTACAAGTGGCGTCCCACAAGGCTCAGTCATGGGACCTCTCTTGTTCGGTATATATTTCTCCGAGGTACAGGCTAACACGGGTGGACTATGGCTGACCAAGTTCGCAGATGACTGCAAACTGGGTGCCGTAATCGACTCTCTGGCTGACACAAGCATCCTCCAAAAGGGTCTCAGAGACGGCTAACTGGTGCCAGAGCCATGGCCTAAAGCTAAATGCCAAAAAGTGCATAGTCATCCCCTTTGGGAAAAACAAAGTGCCCCCAAATTACCACATAGGTGGCAATCCATTAAGTATGGAAGAAGTAATTAGGAACTTGGGGACCCAAGTAGATAGCAATCTCTCCTTTGAGAATCACATTGCCAAAGTGGTTAGAAAGACCTTCTATATAGCCCACCTTATCACAAAAGGGTTCACATCTAGATCAAGAGAGGTCATTGTGCCCCTCTACTCATCACTTATCAGGCCCATAATTGAGTACAATGCCCAGTTTGGGATGTACCTTACCCGACACCTGCAGCAACTGGAAAGACCCCAAAAGTCTCACCAAGAGGATCAAGGGGCTCAAGCAGATGCCCTATGCAGTTCGGCTAAAGAAACTCCAGCTCTACTCCGTTGCATACCGCCTACTCAGAGGCAATCTGTGTCTGACGTATAAAGCCATGTCCAACCCAGAATTAATGGACATGCTTCACCTCAGGAAATCCAAATCCCTTAGAGCTTACACGCACCAGGGACTTGAACCTCAGCACAGAAATAAATAGGACATGCAGGAGGGACAGATTCATATCCCATAGGCTCCCCTCACTCTGGAACAAAATCCCAATCCATGTTAGGCAGAGCCCCTCACTGACCCTCTTCAAGAGAAATCTTGACGAGTGGATGGGAGATCGTAAGTTTACCCCTGGGATCTCTTCTGTGTCCCTGCTTGACAGAGGTGTACAGTAAACTAACCTTAAAAGGGCTACCTTCTGTGACCTACTATACAGAGGCACAGTCAACTAATCTAAAAGGGTGGCAAAAGCCAAACACACTCTGGCTAGGCTTATAAATGCCCTAGAGCAGATAGCCTAGTATCAACCTATGAATCTATTAGAGTGCATTTTTTGGCTGTATAAATTTTCCACCAGCATTTCCACTAACTTCTCTTAAGGTGTGGGAAGCCTTCCTAATACACATCTTTATTAGATTGCCATTAGAGTCCACTGCCTCCATGGAGTCTAAATTTAGTGCTGCAGAATTTAACTGTACTTCCTTGTAAACGAGAGTTGTCATCAGATTTGAAGTACTTAGATACTATTTTTGATGGCAGCTACCTTGACTTGATGAATATCCAAGTTTCAGACTTTATGCACTGATTCTGTCCACTCCACTTGGTCTTGAATAAGAATAGGATAACCCTTCATGCTAACCTATCCTTCATGCTGAAGCTGGTCATAGAGACTAAAGTTAATCTTCCCATTTTCCCAAAGTTATTCACATAATGGGGAGTATACCTCACAGTGTCGGTATGTTCACAGAAGTGACTGTTGTCTAGGCAGCCATGAAAGATTTTTCCATTTTTCTGGCTCCTGTCCCTCTCTTATGGTCAGTGTTTGCACTTGAAGATGTGAGGTTGTGGTGCGCCTTACCCAATGAACGGTGCTGAATGAACACGCTCTGCATAAAAGCTACCACTTATGCAGTTTGGTTCAGCCATGCATATATCCCGGGGTCTCTTTTCCTAGTAGCTTTTGGCAGTAACACAGATAGTGTGAGACCAAGGGAGCAGTTCCATAAATATTAGAGGTCACAATCGATAGATACTGATCAAGTATCAAGTAGAGTCTGAGGGGTTGGCATAAATGGTTAAGGTGTCTACCTTGTGGACACAAGGCTCAGAGTCTGACTCTCCCCTTTGAAAGAGACCTTGGCTAAGTTTAAAATGTCCCACAAGGACAGCTAGCCTAATGCTTAAATATGAGCCTATGAAGTAAAAGTCCAGTGCATTAATGACATTCAGAAATTAATCTGTGTATTGCAGTTATGGTAAGAAAGGAAGCATTTAGCACTATATATGTGATAATAAGCAAACTATTGCAGCTACAGATTAAAAGGAAATGGTTATTTTTGAAATGTATATAACTGAAGAGCTTGGTGCTCCATGTGTAGCATAAACAACTGTAGCAGCTATTTGCTGTTACAGTGGTAAAAATAAACCATTTTTAATGAAGTATTGGAGTCCTTATGTGGCAGAAACTGTAGTGATATTTGGCTGCAGTTTAAAAGGAAAGTTTTTTTTTTTTTTTAATTATTTCTCAACTTTGGGGTGGGGATGCCAGATTAGAAGATGGCACCTGATGCCAGTGTGGCTAGCTACACCTCTGGCTGTTGACACTGCAGTGTACTGGACCACCTCCTCCCCCAAACAAGATGAGTAAGTCAGAGTTGACCACTCATTCTCATATTTGCTTAGTAACTCTTCTAGCTGCTGGCTCACTAGTCAGCCACAGGGCATCTGAGTCATCCTTGTGAACTACAGAGCTGGCAGTTGGTATTCAGTTTTGGCCATTTAAAAATGGAGCACATTGCTGAACATTCTGATGAAAGTATA